>NC_060267.1:75525361-75613580 GCF_021613505.1 Equus quagga | reverse complement strand
CTCCCACCTCCATCCATGGTTCTCCTTGCTTCAACAAGATTACATCTGACTTCAGAGATTGACACCCTGTTTATGGAAAATGATATAGGACTTAAGTGTTAGTGAACAACCAACCATCCTAGAACTCATCCACATGCACCATAATGGCTGCAATGAAGAAGACTGCCATTACCAAAGGTTGATAGAACTCTCATTCATTGCTAGTCTGATATAAATTGGTATTATGCCTTTAGAAAACAGGTGGTATCTACTAAAGCTAAATATACATATGTCCCATGACCCATAAATTCTGCTCCTCTGTATATACCCAATAGAAATGAAATGACTATTTCTATCACAAGATTTGTATAAGAATATTCATAACAGCTTTATTTATATAGCCCAAATCTGAAACAACCCAAATGTCCATCAATGGTAGAATGGAAAAATTCATGAATTACTGTAAATTCATTAAACAGAATATGATACAACAATAAGGAGGAACTACCGTCACATGCAACAGTATGGATGATTTTCACAGATATTAAAGGAAGATGCCAGACAACAAAATCTTTCATACTGTGTGGTTACACTTACATGAAGTTCAAGAACAGACCAAATTAATTTATGGAGATAGAAGCTAGAAATTGTTCTCTCTGAGGAGGTAAATGGTAAGGGGCTCAAGGGAACCTGCTGGGGTGCTGGAAATGTTCGACATGTTGACCTGGGCAGTGGTTAAGTAGGAGTATACACATGAAAAAGTGCCTCAAGCTCTACATTTAAGATTTGAACACATTATTATATACATTATATCTCAATTAATTTATAAAAACTAAGAACTTGGGCCCAGGCCATTGCCATTAGCCTCCAAAGAATACGCAGTACTCATTTTCTTTTGATCCAAATCCAAGTTTACTGGACAAGTAGAAGCACTGTATTTGGTACTCAAAATTAATATTCTTTTGACCATTATAGCTTGAAATGCTCATTAAGCATTCAGAGACCCAACAGCTTTTAGTAAATAAGAAAGGAAAAGCAGTCGATTGGGTACTACTGTGGGTTCAACAAAGGTCCATAAATTCCTTGACACTCTTCCCTTCAAGAGCTAGAGCTTAACTCTCCTCCCCTTGAGTCTGGGCTGGACTTAGTAACTCACTTCTAGTAAACACAATAAGGTAGAAGTGATGGTGTGTGATTTGGGAGACTTGGTCATAAAGGGCATTGTGATTTCCTCCTTGCTCTCTCAGAACACTCTCTCTGGGGGAAATTTGTTGCCACGTCATGAGAACAGGCTCACATGGCAAGGAACTGAGATCTCCTGCCAATGGACAGCAAGGAACAGAAGGCTCCCATCAACAGCCACATGAGCGAGTTATCTTAGAAACGGATCCTACAGTCCCAGTCAAGCTTTCAGATGACTTCGGCCCCTGCCAACATCTGACTACAACCACATGGGAAACCACAAGCCAGAACTACCCAGCTAAGCCATTCCAAATTCCTGACCTATAGACATAGTTAGTAAAAAATATTTACTTTAAGCCTCTAAATTTTGGAATAATTGTTATGCAGCAATAGGTGACTAATATCAGTACCCTCTAAGGGAAAATGCCCTTTTCCACCGAAACAAGGTTGCTATAGTTCTCCAGCATCACATCCCTATACAGGTGTCTCTAAGCAGAGTCCAGCTGCTGCCACTCCTCCTGAGTGAAGTCCACAGTCACATCTTTGAATGACACCAATCCCTATAACAGGATATTCTTCAATCCAAAGTGAAAAACACTGAGTGATGTGTAAAAGATGTATGAGAAACTTCTGCTGTTTTCATCACAAATTACAGAAGATGTTTACCATGAGGCCAATTTTGAGTTCTCCTATGTGGGAGAAACCAAACTCCTCTTAGAAAAACTTTCTCATGAAGAATCATTCATTTGGGCCAGCCCAGTGGTGCAGCGGTTAAGTTCGCACGTCCCGCTTCTCGGTGGCCCGGGGTTTGCCAGTTCAGATCCCGGGTGCAGACACAGCACCGCTTGGCATGCCATGCTGTGGTAGACGTCCCACATATAAAGTAGAGGAAGATGCGCACGGATGTTAGCTCAGGGCCAGGCTTCCTCAGCAAAAAGAGGATGACTGGCAGTAGTTAGCTCAGGGCTAATCTTCCTCAAAAAAAAAAAAAATCATTCATTCTCTCTTTTCATCAATCATTTATTAAGCACACATGTGATAAGTACTATTTGATGCTTGCAATACAAATGTGAGTAAACACAGGAAGTTTACAGACTGGTGGGTAGAGAAACAAGTAAATATATAAACGCTATGAGGTGTTAAACGGATTATGACAGAAATAGGGAAGAATGATTCTATTTTGGGATGTTGAAAGATGTAAAGTTATGCAAAATGAATAGTGAAAAACGTAAAAATAAAAATTAAAAAATGTAAAGATAAAATAAAAAGTTTTTGAAATATAAAAAAATGAATAGTGTCTTCTCTGGTAAGATGTGGAGGAGGGAAAAAGATCATTCCAGATGGAGGGAGGAGCAAGAAAAAAGGCATGGAGACATGGAAAAGAACATGGTAAATTCAAGGAACTATGAGCACTTCAGTTTAATGCTCTCAAACATCATTTATTTACATACTGCCTTCTCAGTTTTGACCATATCTTGCAAATTCAAGGAACTTTCAGTACTTCAGTATTAATGTTCTCAAACATCATTTATTTAGATCCTGCCTTCACAATTTTTACCATATCAGCATGTCACCTGCACTGTTATTGACAACACAATTGTCCCCTAGTCTCTGTGGGGGATTGGTTCCAGGACACCTCTCGGATACCAAAATCTGCAGATGCTCAAGTCCCTTATATAAAATGGCATAGTATTTTTATGTAACCTACCCACGTCCTCCCGTATACTTTAAATCACCTCTAAGTTACTTAAAATACCTAATACAATGTAAATGCTATGTAAATAGTTGTTATATTCAATTGTTTAGGAAATAATGACGAGAAAAAAAGTCTGTACTTGTTCAGTACAGATGCAACCATCATAGACCCTTTGATCTGTGGTTGGTTGAATCCGCAAATGCAGAACCCATGGATACAGAGGGCCAACTGTAGTTTTAACTCAACTTTTTTAACTTAAATGTATTTTAAAAGGAAAAAACCAGTATCAGTTGTCAGAAAATGAAGATAACAAAAATCTGCAAAGCAAATATATACTGGTGAAATGCCATGTATGGGACTTTCTTTAAAATGTGCAACTCTAGAGAACAAATAAAGGAAAAGAGAGAGGGGAAAGGTGTCAGATTGGTAAAATACTGACAATTGTTGGAAATATATGAGGAAGTACAAGGGGTTTATTATCCCATTCTCTACATTTTTATTTATGTTTGAATTTTTCCTTTAAAAATTAAATACAACAAAAATCATTGTTTTTAAAGTTTAAATTAAAGTAAAAAACAAACAAATGTAAGCAACCACTGTAATCATTTTTTTTAATGCATACCTAGGAATAATGAAGAAAAAGAATAACTTATGATCAGTTAGTAATAGAGTGCTATTGAGTTCAGTGTTGCTTACTTCTCAAACTATGATCAGGTTCTACCTCAATAAGAGAATTCTATTTTTAAGTTTGATGTTAATCAAATCCAACCAAGATATATTTGAAAGACAATGTATGAGAGGACAGGAATCAACTGATAACCACAGGCCCATTCAGAGCCAGTCTGAATAGACCCCATCTCTTATCAACAAAGTGATAAGAAGCGCTTATCAGAAGCGAGGGGTCCCTCATTCAGAAAGATGCAGTGTTAAAATTCCTTCCCCAACTCACGTAAAAATGTTTAGAACCCCATCATAAATGTTTAGAAATTCATCGTAAATGTTTAGAACCCTGTAATAAGTGTGTAAAACCTTACCATAAATGCCTGAAGCCCACGGATCAAAGCCTGTTCTACCAGCATTTCTGCATGCCTATGTGTTCTCCCTAACCTCTTAAATTTTGTCCCAGATCCTGAATCAGGGAGATAGATCTGAGGACACACACCCCGTCTCCCTGCAGACTGATCTAACAGAATAAAAGCTGATTTCTCCACACAACAGCTGACACTATAATTAACAGGCTTGTTTATGCACATCAGGCAGAGAACCCCAATTTTGTGCCATAACAAACTAAGAGTCCTTAGTTTTTTGTCCAAGCAACTGGCATCCCATTAGAGTCCAGAAGACAAGGGAGTACAGTTTTGGCAGAGGCGAGAAGTGGAATCAAAAATTCTACTTGTCCAACCAAAAAAGACAAATGATTCAACTAAAAAATGGGCAATGGACTTGAATAGACATTTCTACAAAGAAGATATGCAAATGAACAATTGGCACATAAAAGGTGCTCAACTTCATTAGTCATTAGCGAAATGGAAAATCAAAACCACAATGAGATATTTCTTTACACCTACTAGGAGGGTTATAATCAAGAAAATGGAGGGGCCGGCTCCGTGGCTGAGTGGTTAAGTTCACGCGCTCCGCTGCGGTGGCCCTGGGTTCGGATCCTGGGCGCAGACATGGCACCATTCGTCAGGCCACGTTGAGGCGGCATCCCACATCCCACAACTAGAAGGACCTGCAACTAAGATATACAACTATGTACCGGGGGTTGGGAAATAAAGCAGGAAAAAAAAAAAGAAAGAAAGATTGGCAACAGTTGTTAGCCCAGGTGCCAATAAAAAAAAAAACACGAAGAAAATAGAAAATACACATGTTAGTGAGGATGTGGAGAAACTGGAACCCTCATAAATTGCTGGTGGGAATGTAAAACGGTGCAGTTGCTGTGCAAAACATTTTGGTAGTTCCTCCAAAAGTTCAGCATAGAATTACCACATGACCCAGCAATGCTACTCATAGATAGGTACTCAAAAGATCTGAAAGCAGGTACTCACACAGATACTTATATGCTAATGTTCAGAGCAGCTTTATTCACAATAAAGCCAAAAGGTAAGAAACAACCCAATCCATCAGCAGATGGACAGATAAATAAATGTGGTATATCCATACAATGGAATATTATTCAGCCATAAAAACGAATTAAGTTCTGACACATGGTATAGCATAGATAAACTCTGAAAGCATGCTAAGTGAAATAAGTTAGACACAAAAGGACAAATGTTGTATGATTCTACTTATATGAAATATCTAAAACAGGCAAATTCATAGTCAGAAAGTAGTTTTGAGGTTACCAGGGGCTATGGAAGTGGGGGAGGAATGGGGAGTTACACTCCATGGGTACACAGTTCCTGTTTAGGGTGATGAAAAAGTTTTGGAGATAGTGGTGATGGATGCAAAAATTGTGAATATAATTAATACCACTGAATTCTACACTTAAAAATGGGTAAAATGGCAAATTTTATGTTATATATATTTTACCACAAAAATTCTATTTGTCCAAGTTAAGCTGGAGATATCTATTATAATAGATATCCAAGCGGCAATAACCAAGAGGCAATTGGACTTTAGTGGGATGACAGTTGCTCAGAACAAAAACCAAGAAGCATGGAATTCAAGCTGAGAAGAGAGAAGTAAGAAGAGGGAGGGGTGTAATAGTGAAAAAATGGAGGGTCAATGGATCAGAGGTCTGGATAGAACTGAAGAATTGCTGGAATAAAGGTACTAGACTAAATGAGCAAGAAACATAGAAATGATGGCCAGAGAGTGAAATGCTTGGAGGTGGTAAATTACTGGTAATTATAAATCTAGAATGTGACTATAAGAGTTGGTGGTTGAGATGGGGTAGAGGAAAATGATCTTTGGATCTTCTGCTCTGTTAATGAAGTGCTTTTGGAAAGCACCTAAGGATGGGGCTGGTTGCCAGGAGATCTAACCATGAATAGAGGTTTGGAACTTTAGTTCCACTCCTTGATTTCCAGGGAGAGTGGGACTGGAGGTTGAATCAATCACCAAGGGCCAATGATTTAATCAATCGTACCTACATAACAAAGCCTCCAAAAAAGATCCAAGAAGAGAGTGTTCAGAGAGCTTCTGGGCTGGTGAACCCCTACATTAAACCCAGCATATATGGGTTAAAACCAAAAGCACCCATCCACCTTCCCTGCCTATTCCTCAGCTTCCTGGCACCAGAATCCAACATCTGCCATGGAGCCAGACAACCAAGGATATCCACCCGCAGATTCCCTTATCTTGCCATCCCCCTTCCTGCAAGCAGCCTCACAAGGCCAAACACAGGCCAGTGGGAAAGCACCAACTAGCAAGGCCACAGGCTCCCCATCCCTACAAGAAGCCGCAATCCTCACAACCTTTAAAACACTTGCCTCCCATCCTTTGGGGAGACGAGAGGAATTTGAGGGCTCACTCTTGTCTCCTGGCTGATGTCACTGGAAATAAAACTCTTTCCTTGCCGTAAGCCTGGCATTCCAGTTTTATTTGGCCCCTCTTGTGTGACAGGTAAAGAATCTGTGTTTGTGTCCAGTAACAAAAGGAGGGGGTCATGGGAACCTGTGATTTACAGGCAGTCAGAAGCACAGGTAACAACTTGGACTTGCGATTGGATCAGAAGTGGAGGGTAGTATTGTCGGACTGAGCCCTTAACCTGTAGGATCTGAGCCTATCTCCAGGTAGGCAGTTTCAAAATTGAATTGACTTGTAGGACACCCACCTGGTGTTGGAGGACTGTTTGGTGGTATGTGGAAAAAAACCCCACACATTGGAACTGGGTGCAGAATTATAGGTAGATAACCTGGTAGTCCCCAAACTTTTAAAATTGGAGACTGATACTGTGACATAATAAGAAATACATATTTTGATCTTTGTCCCTGGCTCACAGTCAGAGCTCCTAAAACCTTTGTAAGTTCCTATGCAATAAAGGTGGTAGGAGTATCTTTTGTTCTAATATTTGGTCTTTGACTGGTTCCTGATACAGTGCTCCTAAATTCCTTGGAATTTCCTGGGTGATAGGAGTGTCTTTTGTTTTAATGAGGTGACTCTTGGTGAGATATTTTTCAGTTAAAGAAAGAAACACGCACATCAATAATATATAGGTTTTTAAAAAAATCAATTACATGTATGTACTTCAATACTGAGATATTATGATAATGAAAAAGACACATAAGTAGCAGTTCTCAACTTTTCTCCTCATACCCCAGTGGATCATCTTGCACATCTCCTAAGGAATGCACGCTCCCCACTGTGACAACTATTATACTGAAGCTATATATTACATAGTGGGTATAATCAATGGAACATTATAGGTAAAAATGAAACAATATATACTTTCAAATAACAACATATAAAACCGTATGACAATCACAACCACCAAGATGCAGACTAGCGGTGTTTAGTTGACTGATAAACCAACAGAAATGAGCAAATTCACTTGATCTCCACTATCCACCAAGCATGCTCACTTGATACATACTTCGAGGCTCTCAAGCTACTGCATTTTAAAGAAAAAAAATATGATTATTTATTAGTTAAAAACTGCAAATTAAAATTGATACTATTATTACCTTTAATAGCATGACTCTCCTGGACTAATTTTACAAACTCCAAGGGTTGAGAAATGCTGCTCCAAAAATTGTAGATGTTATTCACGGATTGAGGCAGACTGTTTGACAGCTGCGTACTTGGACCTCATGATTTTCCTGCCTAGAAACTGATTTCTGCCTTATAATTATGCCCTATACTTACATTGAAAAATGGCTTAAGAAACAGCTGTGGAGAAAGCTGTTATGGAATTTATCATGGGTTGGTAAATGTTAAAGACACTGCCTACCTACTACATCATATGCACGCAGCTCCATCAGGAGAATAACTTCAAATCTAAATGCCAAAAAATCTTTACTGCCCTCAAGAAAGCATCACATTTAATGTATAAGGTAAATCATATAATTGCAGATGACATGCTCAACCTTAATTAACTGAAAAATCCTATAACTTGTATGACTATGTTGCAAGTTTCCTTGGAAGAGACCTTCTGTTTTATTTTCCCTGATCTCTAGTTACATTTTTTCTTTTTTTTTTATGAGGAAGATAGGCCCCGAACTAACATCTGTTGTCAATCTTCCTCTTTTTGCTTGAGGAAGATTGGCCCTGAGCTAACATCTTTGCCAGTCTTCCTCTATTTTATGTGGGATGTCACCACAGCGTAGCTTGAAGAACAGTACTAGGTCCGCACCCAGGATGCAAACCTGTGAATCCCACGCCGCTGAAGCAGAGCATACAAACTTACCCACTATGACCCTGAGCCCACTGTAGCAGCAGGAACTGTAGTTTATCCCACTAATCTCTCTCTTCTAATTTCTTCCCAGGCAGAAAGGAACTTAGAAATCCTGGAGGAAGTACTTCACAGATATATACGGAGAAGTATATCTGAGCAGAGCAAGGGATAGATTATGATAGACATCGAGTTACATATGAAGATTCTTCTTCAAGGAAGGACCTGTTGCTCAGCTGTGGGGAGGTCAATCAGAAAACAACTTCTAGCTGTCAGGCACTTAAAAGGTGGGACTCAGCTACAGAGAGCTGCCTTACCTGAGATCATGCCATTTGCAGGGCAGCCTGCATGTGGTGAATGAGCAAGGCGTAGGTATAAAGGCCAAATATAAGACACTTAGATGAGAAAAACACTCCAGAGGTCCTCACCAGGTTGGCAAAGGCTTTGTTGGGCCTGTAATGTATTTAAACTTCTTCCTTTGCTGAATCCTGCTTCTCCCTTCCTTTCATAGGTATTGATCTTTAATAAACATCTGATACCTCTAACTCTGTCTCCGTATCTGCCTCTGGAGAACCCAACTCCAATTTTATTGTGGTCAGAAAACATACTCTATAGGATTTCAGTTGTTTTAAATGTATTAAGACTGGTTTTGTGACCCAGTGTATTTTCCATCTTGGTGTACATACCATGTGCACTTGAAAAAATTCTACAGTTGTAGAATTAATGTTCTATAAATATCATTTAGGTCAAAGGCTTTTTTCTTTGCTAGGAAAGATTTGCTCTGAGCTAACATCTGTTGCCAATCTTCCTCTCCTTTTAAAATTTTTTTGTTTTCTCCCCAAAGCCCTAGTACATACTTGTATATTTTAGTTGTAAGTCCTTCTAGTTCTTCTATGTAAGCTGCTGCCATGGCATGGCTACTGACAGACGAGCAGTGTGGTTCTGTTCCCAGGACCTGAACTGAGGCAGCCGAAGTGGAGTGCACCAAACTTTAACCACTAAGCCATCAGGGCTGGCTCTAGGTCAAAATTTTTTGTAGTGTTCTTCAGGTTATCTATGTCTTTACCACCAATTTTTCTGTCTAGTTTTTCTATCAATTGCCTAGAAAAGGGATGTGAAAATCTCTAATTATGATGGTGGAGTTGTAGATCTCTCCCTTTAAGTCTTTCAATTTCTGCTTCATATACTTTAGGTGCATAGAGATTGATGAATGTTATGTCTTCCTGATGAATTGATCCTTTTATCTCTTTAATTTGGCCCTCTTTATCTCTGTTAATGCACTTTATCAAGAAGTCTGTTTGTCTGCTATTAATATAGCCATTCCAACCTTTGTATGCTTACTATTTGTATGGTATGTCATTTTCAATTCATTTAATTTTACTTATCTGTGTCTTTATAAAGTCTGGATCTTATAGAGCATAAAATTGGGTCTTGTTTTTTTAATCCATCAAGAAAATCTCTGCCTTTGAATTGGAGTGTTTAGTCCATTAACTTTTAATGTAATTATTGCTATGGCTGGGTTTAGGTCCACCATATTATTATTCATATTTTTTATTCCCTTTGATTTTTGTTCCTCTGTACCTCCCTTCCTGCTTCCATTAGTAATTTTTAAATACTTCTTAGAGCTTCATTTAAATTTATCAGTTGTGTTTTTGGCTATACCTCTTTGCTTTACTCTTTAACGGTTTCTTTAGGGATTGCTCTATAAACTCTTGACTTTCAGTCTACTTGAAGTTGATATTGTACCATATCACATAGAATTTGGAAATTTAGGTCTGCCCCCATTTCTTTATGCTAGAGTTGCTACATGTATTGCATCTAAATCCCTTGCAATCCACATAAGATAATGCTATAAGTTTTGTTTTAAACAATCCTATTTTGAAGAAATTCACAGGTTAAAATAATCTTTTATATTTACCAATGTCTTTATCATTTCTGATGCTCTTTGATGCTTCCTAAAGAACTGAGTTTTCATCTAGTATCACTTCCCTTCAACTTGAAGAACTTTATAGTCTTCTGGGAACAAATTTCTTAATTCTTTTATCTGAAATATCATTACTTCACCTTTATTCTTAAAGGATATTTTTGTGGATATAGAATTCTAGCTTGAACGTTTTTTGTTTTGTTTTTCTTCTTTTTTTATAAAGATTTTATTTTTTTCCTTTTTCTCCCCAAAGCCCCCGATGCATGGTTGTATATTCTGCGCTGTGTATTTCTTCATTGTGTGTTTTGTTTTTCTCTGCAGCACTTTAAGGATGTTGATCCACTGTCTTCTGGCCTCCATAGTTTTTGATGATAAGTCACCAGTGCTTAGAATTGTTTTTATCACATATAATGTGTCATTTCTCACCTGGCTTTCAAGATTTCCTTTTTATCTTTAGGTTTTAGCAGCTTGTCTAGGATATGCCTAATCATTGTTTTCTTCACATTTATCCTGCTTAGAGTTTGCTGAGATTCTCAAATCAGTACATTTATATCATTCACAAAATTTGGAGAAATTTCAGCCACAATATCTTTGAATATTCTGTGTGTCCCATTTTCTCCTTGCTCTTCTTTTGGAACTTTAACTACACATATGCAAGACATTTTATTATCATCCCACAGGTCACTGAATTTCTATTAATGTCTTTTTAATCATTTTTTCTTCTCACTTGTTTGGGTCATATCTACTAATCTATTTCAAGTTCAGTGACTCTGGGGCCAGCCCAGTGGTGCAGCGGTTAAGTTCGCACATTCCACTTTGGTGACCCAGGGTTCACCGGTTCAGATCCTGGGTGTGGACATGGCATCACTTGGCATGCCATGCTGTGGTAGGTGTCCCACATATAAAGTAGAGGAAGATGAGCATGGATGTTAGCTCAGGGCCAGTCTTCCTCAGCAAAAAGAGGAAGATTGGCAGCATTTAGCTCAGGGCTAATCTTCCTCAAAAAAAAAAAGTTCAGTGACTTTTCCTCTGTCCTTTACATTTTGTTAGTAAACTTATCCAGTGAATTTTAAATTTCAGACATATCTTTAAGTTTTAGAATTTTCTTTTGGTTTTTCTTTGTAGTTTCTATTTCTTTGCTGGGTTTAAATCCTTACCTTCACTGTGAGCATATTTTTCTTTATTTCATTAAGCATAGTTATAATAGCTATATTAATATCTTCCTCTGCTTATTCCAATTTCTGGGTTGGTTGTCTGTTTTCTTGAAATGGGGTCATGTTTCCCCAATTCTTTGAATGTCAAGTAAGTTTTTCTTGTATCCTAGATATCATGAATGATAAGTTATGGAGATTCTGGATTCTGATATATTTCTCTGAAGAGTGTTAATGTTTTGTTTTATCAATTAATTAGTATGGTTGAATTTGAACTTCAAACTCTGTCTCTGAGGCAGAAGCACAAATGAAAGCTCAGATCTTTTGTCTTTAGTTGAAGGGTTAGGAGTCCATAACATACATGCATGGTTCCGGGGTCAGCCAGAGACTTGAGCAGAGTTTACTCACAGAATTTGGGTTGCCCCCTCTTTGAGTCTCTCTCTTCTAGGATTCTTGCCTCCACTTCCCAGGAGTTGTGGTTCCCCTAAACTCAGTCCTATGGTTTTTCATGTCAAAAATACTGCATGTTTTCTATCAAATTATCCCCCTGCCACACCAACTTCAGTATTTCCTCAGGCTAAGAGCCATAAAAATGTGATCAAACCTCCTACCATTCCCTTCTTTCAAGTTTCAACTCCTTTCCATATCCGTTTTTGTTCACTCTCCAGTACCTTTAGGTCATCGTTGTATGTGTGTATGTGTGTTGTCCAGAGTTTATAATTGTTATCTGTGGGAGGGTCAGGTTTAGTAAGAATCTACTTGGCCATACGGAAAATGGAGACCCATTATAACAAAATAAAATTAATTCATGAAAATATAAAAATTACTTAGAAAAACATAAAACTTACTCGTACAATCCTGAAAGAACCGCTGTCACATAATGATGGCAATATTATGCATTTTCCAGCACATGTATTTGTGTGTATAAACATGATAAATATTTTTAAATTAAGATCTTAATGTATGTATCACTTTGTAACCTGATGTTTTTTACTTATTATTTCAGATGTTATAGATTGTTTGGCTCGACACCCATTTTCTAATGCCCTTGTCCTTCCTTCCTTATTATGAAGGTTAAGAAGCCAAAGATCCCAAGTTTTTAAGACTCTCTTAAAATAGTCATGTGACTCATTTCTAGTCAAGATGTTAGCTAAAGTCTGCTAGCAGCGAGATTTTGTGAAAAACTTTGCTTTTCTTCATTAGTTGATCACTTAATTGATGCCTAGAGATGCATCAGTCTAATACATTCCTAACTGAGAATAATACGTGATCACCATTTGTGTCTTCTTAACTATAATCTGAAAACATGACTTTGAATGTCATAGTATTCCATTCTATGAGGGTATCATGCTTTATTTAATCAATTAACTAGCAATTTATCTTATATCCAACTTCTCTGTGTTCTATGACAAATATTGTAGTACACATTGATTATGCATCACAGACTAAATTACTGGAAGTATGATGGGAGACATTTTAAGGCTTTGATATAGACTGTCAGATATACATTTTAATACATTGTACAACCTTGATGACCAAAAGCGATGTATGAGAGATCTTGATTTCTGCCTCTCTTGCAAACCTAGTATTTTTTAAATCTTGATTTAATTTTTAAAATTTCCTATTTTTCTTCTTCATTATCTCAGAGGAGTTCAGCATCTTTCTCTCTTTTCCCACACCCTTAGATTCTAAAAGATGTATGCCTGGAATGCTCTTCCCTCGTATATTATACATGACTTTCTCCCTCACTCTCTTCAAGTCTGCTTGTGTCACCATCTAAGTGAGCTTGAGCTTACTTCACCACCACCATGACCATATAAAACCGCGTTCTTCTACACTTCCATTCCCCTTCCCTGCTTTGTGTTTTGCTGTACCACTTATCACCATCAGTCATACTCTGTATTTTAATTACTTATTTGTTTATTGTCTGTCTGCCACTCTAGAATTAAACTGTATGACAGGTTTTTTTTCCTTCTTGTTTTGTTGACTACTGTATCTCTAGGAATTAGAATAGTGCCCAGCATATAGGAGATGATGAATATTACTTGAATAAATAAATGTTTAAAAGCTGTTAACCATTTACTTTATGGTATATGTCCCTTTATCTTCCTTATATTAAAGAAATATCTCAGAAACATTTAAAACTATTTTAAAATTTTACTTAAACAATGATATAAATCAGTAACTCTCAAAGTGTGGTCCACAGACCAGCAGCATCAGCATTCTCTGAGAACATATTAAAAATTCAAATTCTCAGGCCCCACCACAGACTGACTGAAATCAGAAACTCTGTGGGTGGGGCCCATTTCTAAAATCTGTGTTTTAACAAGCCCTCCAGGCAATTGTGATGCATGCTAACGTTTGGGTATCATTGATTTAGACTCACCTCTCTATGTCTGTTGTCTTTTATTGTTCACCTCTGATCACTTTTAGACATCATTTCTTCATTCATTGATGCTAACTTTAATTCATTGTTTACTGCACAGGATGGCTTTCAGCATTCATTTCTACTGTTCAGTAATAACTATATTCCTGACTGTCCATGTATGGTACTGTTATGGGTTCTCCAAGAGGTGTTGTAAATTTAACCTAGCCATAGCCTGCAATTGTTTTATCCTTCTAAAAAGTGCAGATTATCTATAGTTCCAGACAATGATGATTCATTCTGTGCACAGTGCAAGATTTCCACTTGGTAATAAATTACTAGTGGAAATGGCTTTCACATTGCATTTTCTTCCTCTGAATGCAAATAATTTATTTGGAAATGAGGTCATAATATCCATGAGTTGATCTTTCAACACATGCACACACACACACAAATCCCATTCTCAATATTTATACCTTTTAATTCTCTGAAATGAGGAGGTCAGGAAGGAAGGAACTTGAATGGGAAATATTTGCAAGGATGGCATTGAATTATGTATTTGTTGAAGGCCCGTCATTATGCTAGACTAATATTTAGGTGAAATATTTATTGAGCAGAATTGCTGATGACTAGGCAAGTCTTGCTTACTGACTCATATGTTTGTTCTGAGGAACAAATGAAGTAATGTAGTCAATGTGCTGTGAAAAATGTAAAAGGTGACATACATGCCAAATATTATTATTACTTTATATTAGAAAACCACTTCTGTCCTTAACATCATTGTTTTTAGCATAACAACTTAAATTTTAAAACAGTTCAGCTGTATTTTTTATCTATGACTCATGAGTAAAAAAAATCTTGGTATGCAGCAGAAAATAGGTCTCCTGTGCAAGCCCAAATGGATTCATAATACCTTCCAGAATGCATACTTAAGAATGATTCTGAGGACAAGTCTAGATTCACTCAGAAAGACTGCAGAGATTTATTAACAATGTCTGCTAATTGGGCAAGAACAAGGAGTAGTGGCATTTGTAGCAATACATTTGAAATCCCAGATTGAGGTGTTTGTGTATAAGTGCTTTGAATAGGAGACAAAATGGAATGATTTTTCAGAAAATCACTTTCACTCACCTTCAATCACAATTCATTTTCAGTCTTTCAAAAAAGGGCAAACACTGCTGAGTTATAGTTATAGTTGTAATTCATTATTTACAACTATATTTTATTATTTCAATGAAAGAACTTGTGCTGGATAGGAGAAGTCTCTGTGAATTCAGTATCAAGTTTAATACCATATCCTCAGATTCATCATCATTCATGAATAGGCACAGAAACTTCTACTTTGTCAAACAACATCATGGAGTGGGCTCAGTGAAAATTTTAATTAGTGTTGAATTATCCACATTAAAAGAATTTTACTTGTGACAATAATATATGTACATGATAAAAAAACTGAAACAGTATACAATAAAAAGTCAGTCTATTTCCAATCCTAGACCCTATTCCTGTACTCCTGTGCCCAATGGCAACCTCTATTAAATTCCTTCTGTATTTATTCAAACCAAGTCTATTCACATACAAATATTTATATACATATATATATATCTACACACATACATACACACATACATACATACATATACACAGACAGAAGAAGATAGGCAAACACATACACTATTTTGTACACAAGTAGGAACATACTATACACACAGTTCAGCAACCTGCTTTTTTCACCTAACAATTTATCTCGCACATCATTCCCTACCAGTACCTGTGTATCTTCAGCTGCTTTCTTTCATTTTCTCTTAGCTTTGTGTTAACATTTTTTACATAAATACTAACTCTTTTTTTTAAAATAATACATCTGTGTTTTGTTTTTTATTTTTTTCCTTTTTCTCGCCAAAGCCCCCCGGGTACATAGTTGCATATTCTTAGTTGTGGGTCCTTCCAGTTGTGGCATGTGGGATGCCACCTCAGCGTGGCTTGATGAGCAGTGCCATGTCCACGTCCAGGATTCCAACCAACGAAACCCTGGGCCACCACAGCAGAGCGCACGAACCCAACCACTTGGCCATGGGACTGGCACCAATAATAACTCTTTTTTAAAGTTTTCTACTGATGCAGAAGCTAACAGAGACATTAAGAAAGAGCTGGGTGATAATATCAAAGATGAGACCCATACCAATGGCCACACACATTTATATATGGCAATAAGCAGATATGCAAATTCACTTCTCATGTGTGGTGCTTAAGTACACAACACTCAAGCAACTCAGGAATTCTTAGCATATGTAATTTGTTTTCGCTATTGCTCTGATTATTCAACTTATTAACAATTTTAAAAGCTTTATATTTCAATCTGAACACATACATCATTTATAATAATTGAGATTTAGAAAACAATATTTTCCATAGAAGGTTTGGTATCAAGTTTAAATTCTCCATCTATTGCTTCTATGTGAAGCTTCACTTTCAAATTCTCTCATGTGTAACGTGCTGGAACTTCTTATTAAAGGCCTTCTAACATTCTTGAAATTCAGAAGACTTCTAAGGTAAAATACAACCTTCAGTTCATTCAAAAGATTTCCCACATCCATTTCACTCAGGAGATTTCACTTCTAAATGAGTTTTCACATGTTTGGTAAGGGATGCATTTTGTTTGAAGGCTTTCCCACATTCATTACATTCATAGGGTTTCTCTCCAGTGTGGGATCTTTGATGTATAACAAGTTGTGACTTTGCATTGAAGGCTTTTCCACATTCATTACATTCATAGGGTTTCTCCCCAGTATGAGTTCTCTCGTGTACAATGAGGTGCGACTTTTGGCTAAAGGCTTTCCCACATTCAATGCATTCATAGGGTTTCTCCCCAGTATGAATTCTCTGATGTTGAGTAAGGCCTTCAATTTGTTTGAAGGCCTTCCCACATTGATTACATTCAAAGGGACTTTCACCTGTATGAATTCTCATGTGGTAAGTAAGAGATGAGCTATGTCCAAAGGCTTTTCCACATTCATTACATTTATAGGGTTTCTCCTTAGTATGAGTTCTTTGATGTATAATGAGGTGTGACTTCTTGTTGAAAGCTTTCCCACATTCATTGCATTCAAAGGGTTTTTCACCTGTATGAATTTTCATATGTTTAGTAAGAGATGAGCTATACTTAAAGGCTTTTCCACATTCATTACATTCATATGGTATTTCACCTGTATGAGTTCTCACATGTTCAGTAAGAGATGAATTATACCTAAAGGATTTTCCACATTCCTTACATTCATAGGGCTTCTCACCTGTATGAGATCTCACATGTTGAATAAGGTTTGAACTGTGTCTGAAGGTTTTCCCACATTCAGTACATTCATAGGGCTTTTCCCCAGTATGAACTCTTAGATGGTCAGTGAGGGCATGTTTATGACTGTGGGCTTTGCCACACTGAATACATTCATATGGTTTTTCTCCAGTGTGAGTTCTCTGATGTACAACAAGGTGTGACTTTTGGCTAAAAGCTATCCCACATTCATTACATTCATATGGTTTCTCCCCAGTATGAATTCTCTGATGGTCAACGAGTCCTTGTTTATGGCTGAGAACCTTCCCACACTGATTACATTCATAGGGTTTCACTTTAGCTTGGGTTTTTTCATGCTTAGTAGGAGATAAGCTATGGCTGGATGATTTCTCATGTTTCTCTCCAGTTTGAATTTTGTCCCATTTAGTATGGGAAGAGCTGTGTATGGGATGACCTAATTTCTCACGTTTCTTACCAGTTTGAGTTTTGTCATGCTTATTAGAAGGGTTTTGGTTGGATAATTTCTCATGTTTCTTTCCAGTTTGATTTTTTTCTTTCTTTGTATCAGATAAGCTATGGCTGAATGATTTTCTCTGCTCTTTAGCTACATCAGGTTTCTTTTTTACATAGTTTCTTCTATGATCAGGTAAATCTAAATTCTGTTTCAAACTTTTACCATGTGACTCAAATTTAAGAAGCTTTTTTTTTGAAGGAGGATGTTTTGTACTCACATTTTTTTCCCCCAATGAACTACATTCATGGCCTTTCTTCTTAGTCAGAGTTTTTTTCTTAAATGCAACTTCCCTAAGGAGTTTTTTTTGAGATTCCTGGTGATTCTCTAGCTGGTCATCATCTTGCTGGACTTCTAAAATGGAATTCAATGAGACATTCTTGTGAATCTTTGCACTCTTGTATTTGGAATACAATTCATAAAGAAATGCCCTGTTGTGGGGTTGAATCTTTATTCAAGCCTAGTATCCCAAAGTGAATGACCTATCAAGCACAAATGTCCCTATTCTCTTACACTTGAGGGCGAAAGTGCCATAGTAAAAAACAAGAAAAGAAAATTGATAATAGTGATTAGAAAAAGCTTTGGCTATTTATTAATATGACTTTGCAACCTGGGATAGAAGATGAAATAACATGAGCAGAGAAGACAGAACAGATGAAGTTCAAAGAGCTTTTGATTGTAGATGACATTTTTTGAGGTCTCTCCTTAGCCCAAGGTGCACAGCTTTGATGACTGACAATCAACCCATAGTACTTGGCTCCTACAGCCTGCACCGTATTAATCCAACTCTCCACAGTCACAGATGGAGACATCTGGCAAAAGCCAAGATGTCCAATAAGAGTCTTCCTCTAAAAATTTAGACTCTAGTTAGTCTCCACTGGATGCTTAAATTTAAAAAATTCTATTAGACAAGTACTAGTGAAGCCTTTTTTCCCTGTGTTCAACAGAAAGTTAATCAGTATGAAGAATGAAGCATATATACACAGAGAAGCAGAGATGTAAGATCATGTGTCCTCAAAGAGACCATTTGCACAATCCTAATTCCTAATGGCTTCCCAGTTCCTGGTACTAATCCCTGGTAAGGTCTGACTGAAGTATCTACCCTTAGGTTACAAGAGATATACCCATGGCCTCATAATAAATTCCTCTATTTACTTAGGCTAGCTCAAGTAAATTTTTGTTATTGCACCCCAAAGAGCCAAAATAGAAAGAATAAGGTAAGTCCATCAAGGAGTACAGAACAGCTTATAGGTGACTGAGGGAATAAGCAGGAAAGGGTGTTGCACTGCTGCCACCCATGATCAATATAATGACATTCTTGTCCTAAAAATCTACAGTTTCTCTGAGTTCCCTGATGCTTTTACCATATGATGAAATTCACAGTAATGAGATTGACAAACAGCTTTACACCATTTGGATTTACAGTGTACACACATACTTGTTTTCCAACAATTTGCTGTGGAGCACACCTTTGTTTCTGCTAGGTCATTCTACTAATTGACTGTAATAAATTTTAAGCTTATTCCAAGCTCTAAGTAATTGTTCACATTCTTTCCTCCACACATTACACAATTATACATTTTAACGTATCTTCTCAATGCAGGCTTCCCTTCCCCGAGACCACCACCCCCACTCACAGATGTGGGCAGCCGTGTTTGTACTACACGATCCAACCTCTGGTTGAAAACAACCAATTGGACAGTGGTAAACATGGAGCCCCAGGTAGTCCAATAATATTCTCACGCCTAAGAATTTAGAATAGAAACCCAAAGACTACTTTTAACTAGATATGGCTATCACATGTATAAAAACCTAAAAGCGTAAGAGCTGGGCATACAATTTTGGGGTGGCCTTTTCCAACTATGTACATGGAAAAGCAGAAAAATCTTCATGGTGAGAATCCACAAAGACTCAAAGAGAGAAGCATATGTAAGAGCTCAGACCTCAGAAAGCTCAGCTCATAACCTTAGAAAGATATAGAGAGTGAACAGTCACCTTGTTCATAATGAAGCATTATGTGGATAAAGTGAAAACTAGGATCAAACAGAAAAGAGTTATGGTATTTGAATATACAGCCAGGAAATACTGTTACTTATTATTTGGGTGAGAAAGATTGGCCCTGAGCTAACATCTGTTGCCAATCTTCCTTTTTCGCCTTGAGGAAAATTGTTTCTGACCTAACATCTCTGCCAATCTTCCTCTATTTTGGAGATGGGATTCTACCACAGCAGGCTTGATGAGTGGTGTGTAGGTCTGTACCCAGGATCTGAACCCATGAACCCCGGGCTGCCAAGGCGGAGTGCACAAATTTAACCACTACACCACTGGGCTGGCCCCAGGAAATACTATTATTTTTTTTCTAAGATTGGCACCTGAGCTAATATCATTGCCAATCTTCTTTTTTGTTTTCTTTCTCCCCAAAGCCCCCCAGTACATAGTTGTATATTATAATTGTAGGTCCTTCTGGCTCTGCTTTGTGGGATGCCACCTCAGCACAGCTTGAAGAGTAGTGCTGTGTCCGCGCCTGGGATCTGAACCGGCAAAACCCTGGGCCGCCAAAGCAGAGTGTGCGAACTTAACCACTTGGTCACAGGGCTAGCCCCCAGAAATAATGTTATTTCTATGGAGGACTTTAAGAGATTAGTTCCCATGGAGTAGAAGATCAAGTTTTGTAAGTATAGATATAGTAATGGTACAGATACAGTAGGGAGAAGGGAAGTTGCTAGCTGCTTTTTCGTTTAGAAAATTTTAAGTGATACAAACATCCTGGGAGAATGAGTACAACAAGACTTTTATGTAGCATAGCAAAAGCAGAATCTTCCAATAGCCAAGGATGCTGGGGAGGCAAATTTCCTTCTCGGAAGAAAGGGATCAAAACTCAAACCTTTTCCTTGGTAGCGAAACACTAAAAGAACCTCTTATAATGATGGTTTGGGCTGGTTCCAACTGACATTGGCCAGTAGAAAAACATATAAAGCACTACAAGAGAAATTTACCATGAGTGAAGGGACGAGAATCTGAACTAGTGAATTGGTACAATAACAGGGTAATACCAAGGGAGAGGTGGGTCTGGCAGAGCATATGATTAAAGCTGTAAGCTTGTCTTGAATCTGAGACAGTAAATAAAACATGAATTTTAAGCTAAAATAACTATAACTTTAGAAACTGAAGTATGGCGCTCACTAGACCCAGAAAATCATTGGAGGGAACAGAACAGTCCATCCTTGCAGAATCTCCAAGTACTATATAAGAACCTGAACCAAGAAGAGAGTCACAGCAGCAATGACAAAGATGTATTAAATGACTCAGGATTACTTTTCACTTGTAGCACCAAGTACCAGCGCAAAAAGTAAAGAGAGCCAACACTGGAGCCACTGATGAATAGATCAAAAACTCCATGAGGTCTTGTCATTTGTCATTTGAAGGACTTTCCCTCTGGTCTCAGAAAGTCATGGAGTCTTGGAAAATTCAGGGTCAGAGGAAACTTAAAAAGATATTGTGGACATTCTGCTAATTTGGGAACTATAGTGACTTAAATAATAGCTGAATAGATTAATGGTTGGTGGCAACATCTAAGATGAGTTATTAAAAAAAAAGATTCAACAAATCCACCTAAGAATTGGAGCAATTTAGGTATGAGATAATACGAACTTGATTTGGATGATGTCAGTGAGAAATGAGGAAAACAAACCAACCAACCAGGAACTGAGGAGAGGATAGCAAGAGAGAAAGCAGAAAGCAAAGATTCACAGAACTCCATGGTAGACAGGCCTAAATCAGAGTAGACCCTGATAAAAATAAGAAAGGTGAAAGGCAGCTCTAATTTACAAAAAAAGATAGAGTTTTCAATTTCTGACACTGACAATGAGCTGTCCTATAAGCAATTAAAATATGAGTGCAAGACAAAGGAATTGGAGATTTATCTGGACAAGGTAAATTTATCTTGGAAGTCACCAGTGTAGAATAAATAGTTTGTATTTACATAATGGATGATTCATTTGAGGGAAATATAATGGAAAAAAAAGAACAGATAGCAGAAGATAAAACCTTAGGGACACTTCAGCAAAGTGAGAAGGAAGAGAATCTGGTGAAATAAAGGGTAAAGAAACACTTAGAGGATAAGATCAGATTCAAATGGTATAAGTCAAGCTGGGTGAGCAAGAATTTCAGGCTGATCAAAACAATTAAAACATGCATTGGAAGGTAAGCAGTAGTCTCTTTAAAGTCAGAAATTTAGATAGAGGCATGAATTCTGTGGGATTCGCCTGCAAGGGTTAAGGAGAAAATGGAAATGATGATGCACTGTGGTATATAACCACAAGTCTAGAGCACTTCACAGTGAAAGGAGAGAAATGCAAAGTAATTAGGGGCAGGAGCATCATGCCAACAGATGTGGAAAGAGGACATATCTAAGAATGTCTGAATATATAAGGAGAGAAATTTGATACCATGGGGTCTCAGAGTGTGGGTAGAGGAAGGGAGAAAAACTGAGGATATTAGGAAAAAGGAGGATAATTTTAAAACGCACTGCCGGGATTCAGAGAACAGCTAAGAGAGATCAATGCTCCTTCTGAAAGCTGAGCAGTAGAGAACATGGATGAGGAAAGACAGTATATGGACGGGTCAGTTAGGCATCTGAAGGGCTGTACCAAAGGTTTAGAGGCCTGGTCTTCACCATTTTTCCCACCACAACCTGAGTGATGTGGCAGACTGTATTATTATTCCCTGTGGAAGGATTATACATTCATACCCTGTTGAACTCAGGAGTGACCAGGTGATCTGCTCTAACCAACAAAATGACAGAAAGAGATATCCAGCACTTCCATTCAGTGATTTTGAGAGTCATCATGTGGTTCCACTCACTCTTCTTTCCCTCTGCCATGAGATCAGAATTTGCCAGATAGGGACTGCTCCTTCATTGTAGGTCCACAACATAATGTGGAATAGGGCTGTAGCTTGAGCAAGAAACAACTCTTTCCTGTTGTAAGCTGCTAAGATTTTGGGGTCATCATTTACTGGAGCATAACTTAGCCTAAGCTGACTGATAGAAGTGATAGAAGCAAAGTCTCATACATAACACTGGCTTACAACTATAGTAACTTCATATGAGAATCTCTCACGTGGACCAGTTCATAGAAGGATGAGATATTACAATCTCTAAGGTTAGAGAATCTTTGTAGTTTAAACTCCTCTTCCCCCAGGAGATTCTGATATTTTTCTACTGCTACTTTATGGTTAAGAAAGAAAGGTCTGGGATCTTTAAAAAGAATGTAAGAATAAATTATTCTTTGAAGAATTCCAAAGTTACCACCAAGAAACTAGGAACTTACTTCCACGGGCTCCTATTTGCTTGGGTCTTGCTATTTCACTCGGACCACCTTGACTGGGTCTTTTCCCCTTCCCCAACCACGGCTCTTCTCCTTTTTCCAACTTGGAGATCATGTCCGGTTTGGCAGCTTGATATCCTGCTCATGAGAAAGGGTAGAAATTGATGTATAACAACAGCCATCCCAGAAATAAAGCCCTAACATTTGAGCTTTAGAGCCTTAAAAGGATAAGAAATACATGGTTTCCGAAATTTCATAATACAGATGCCCATGTACCTCATCTGAGTAGAACTTCCTTTGTTGAGGCAGGGGCACAAGTATCCTGTCTAGTACCCAAAAGGGACTAAAACTCTTTGATCTATAAAAATCCAGACTTCAGAGAGAAGGTATCACAGTGGACACATTTTGAATTATGAAGGAACGGTCCTTACCCATTGAAGCAAGGCTGCTGTAGTTCTCCAGCATCACATCCTTGTACAGGTTCCTCTGAGCAGGATCCAGTTGCTCCCATTCCTTCTGGGTAAAGGCCATAGTCACATCTTTGAATCTTACTGATCCCTATAATAACATATTCCTATTCAGTCTAATGTTATCCATATTAGTGAGTGATTTGGACAGGATATTAATGACTTCTTCTTACCTTGACCATTCTCTGTTGATCATGATATTGTATAGGATACCTATTCTCTACCCAATTTTGCATTGTTTTTTTTGAGAAACAAAAGTCATATTAAGAAATGTCCCCGTTAGGGACTGAATGTTTGTGTCGTCCCAAAATTCATATGTTGAAACTCTATCCTTCAGTGTGATCATATTAGGAGATAGGGCCTTTGGGAGGTAATTAGATTAAATGATGTCATGAGGGTGGAGTCTTCATGAATGAGATTAGTGCCCTTATAAGAATCAACAGAGAGCTTGTTTCCTCTCTCTGCTCTTTCTGACAAGTGAGGATACAACAAGAAGTCTGCAACCTGGAAGAGGGTCTCACCAGAATCTGACCAAGCTGGCACCCTGATCTCAGACTTCCAGCCTCTAGAACTGTCAGAAATAAATTTCTGTGGTTTATAAGCCACTCAGTTTATGGTACTTAGTTGTAGCAGCCCAAACTGACTAAGACAGTCCCTACTGTGAATTTGTTTATTCAAGAGGATGAAAAAAAAATCATACAAATATCAGAAAGACAAGTAACCAAAAAAAAACAAAGAAGGAAAGAAACAGAATCATCTTTATCTTTTCTTCTATAACAGAAGACTATGGAGTAGTGTTTTAGAGTTCTCAGGTAGAAGAATTGAGACCCTTGATTTTATAACCAGTCAAAAAATCATTTATGTTTGGAAGCAAAGTAAGGTATTTTAGGTATATAAGGATGCAGAAAGTATATTACCTATGTACTTTAAAAATAAAGAGGAGGAGAGAGGCAGGGAGACACTGGGGGGTGGGGAGAGGAAGAAAAGGAATGATTTTTAAAAGAAGGACAATTGGATCATAATCAAGATTTTAAGATTGGGAAAGAATAATATACAAGAGAGAGCTATGAATAGTAAAACCAGTAAAATGTCTAGCTATATCTAAATAACTTGATAATGTTCTTGTGCAATTGCTATAAAAGTATCCTTAAAATCAAGATGTATGATGAAAGAAAAATAAGCAGGAATATAACTGGTAGGGGTTGGGGATAGGGGAGAAATTTAAGCATGTTAAAGTTTTCCTCTTACTAGGCAAGTGAGAGGAGGATGATACGGCTATGGGAAAATTATACATTCACACGTGTTTTGTAACATTTAAAGATAACCCCTTCCTCCCACACAACACCAATCAATTAATTGCATATGTCACCAATCTCTAACCTCACAAACATCCAGTTACTGACTCCTAATAACCCCCATCATTGATTGTCACTGCCCTCCCAATCACTGAGCCTATAATTCCAAAATGGCTGATCTCAACAAACCTCCCAATCACTAACAGCAACAGATCTCGCCAATCACTTGCCCCTACAGACACTCCAAATACATATTCCCACAAATTCCTCAACTATTGATACCCACAGAACACATCGATTTCTACCTCCTGCATAACCCAAATCCCTTATTTTATCAATCCCCAGTCACTGACTCCAACAGGACTCTCAAACAGTGGCTTTTACAGAAATTCTAACCACTGCCAGCAAACCCCTCTACACCCTCAACCTCTTTAACCATTCCCTTCACCTGCTTGCTTTAACCAAAATCTACCTTTCTCCTGAGGATCCTGCTCCCTTACAGCACTCCCCAGTGGAAGCTGTTTGTCTCCCCGCATAATCCATGTGCCTCAGGGCATGAAGATGAGGTAAATGGTTACTTTCAACCATTTCTCTTGGATCCTTCAAAATCCATAGCTTGTTTATAGTGTCACCAGACTGTAACCCATGAGCCCTCTGGTTTGATGAATCCCTAGAAGGACTCACAGGACTCGGCAGCTAGTTGTACTGATAGCTATGATTTATTACAGCGAAAGGATACAAAGCAAAATCAGTGAAGGGCAAAGGTGCAGAGGGTGAAGTCCAGAGGAAATCAGGTACAAGTATCCAAGAGTCCTCTCCCAGTGGAGTCACAGGACATACTGAATTCCTCCAGAAATGAGTTGTGATAACACTTGTTAAATGTTGTTTACCAGGGAAGCTCATTAGAGACTCAGTGGCTAAGGTTTTTCTGAGGGGCTGTTCATGTGGGTACCTTCGGCCCATACAAAAATCCAAGAGTCCTAGAAGGAAAGCAGGTGTTCAGCATGAACCACATTGTTTACATAGTTTAGGCACAGGGAGCCACTTTTATCAGTTGTGGGAATGGAGGAACCCTCCTGACATCTGAGTTCTAAGATGCCAGCCAAAAGCCAAGCTTGCAAGCAGGGCTTTTCAAGGACAGTAGTTTCAGGCCTGTTATGTTAACTTTTCTGCACAGTCATTCTGCCTTATTCACTGAAAACTTTAGCACCAGCTTCCTCTTCACCACAGCTCCTGCACTATCTCTGTGTCAATGTAGAAGAGCCATTCAACACCCTGGCCTCTCTCTTTCCTGACTCCAACAATCTTTTCTTCCACTCAAACTCAGCCACCTATTCATATCCATCCATTCCTTAGCCCTTGCCATCAATTTACCACCTCCAAAATCTCTACTTCAAACTTTCTACCCTCTAACCATTATTTCCTTTCCTGCCAGCTCACTTTCTCTAATACTTCCATTCTAATAATTCTCCAAACTCATTGAGCCCTCTGATCCATTGATCTTAACCACTTTTTCATAATCTTCTACTGCCTTATAGCCTTACTTTTCTTCTGTTTTGTTTAGATTCCCTGTTCTAGCACCATACACACTCCATTGAAAACCGCTTTATCTTCCTTACCCCTCTTCTCCATTGTACTCACCTAGCAAAGTCTCACCTTGGTCAAACCCAACTCTTGTCTTAATCTCTCCCTGCAACTTTGAAGCTGAACATCGCAAGAGAAAAATCAAACAACTGTGCTGACTGGATTCACTTCAAATTTATAATGTGTCTCAAGTGGGCATCCAATATTGTCAGCATCCTATTCTTCTTTCCAAGATGATTATTCCAAATATTCTCCTTTTTCTCTCTGAACTCTCCAACATCTATTCATTTCCCACTCTCAGCTGATGAACTTGCCTTATACATCAAAGAGAAAATAAATGCAAATGGACAAGAACTGCCTTGCCTTGATACCACCAATTCACCAAACTGTTACCAAACCTATATCATCTGTCTTCCTTTCTGTTGAGATGGAAATGTCCCTTCTCTTACCTAAAGCCAGTTTCTCCACTTGTGCTCTGGATCCCATCCCCAACTGCCTTCTCAAGGTCTTCACCCCTGCAATTAACCTTTCTCCTTTGTACCACCTATTTCTCCCTTTCTGCTGGATCATTCCCACTGACAAAGTTGCCTTAATATCACTCATCTGAAGAAAACTCTCTCTTGATCTCATGTCCCATCCAATGTCCATTTCTCTGCCCCATTTACCAGCAACACTCTTGGTAAGTGTTGTCTATACTTGCTGTCTCTACTTCATTACCTCCAATTCTTTCGACTAATCCCAACAAGATTTTACCCCTGTTACTCCACTAAAAGAGCTCTAGTCCATTGAAATAACCATTGAACTACATCTTGCCAAAGTCAAATTCTCTATAATCATATTTCTGGGATTCACAAGAGCACGTGACACAACTGGCTGCTCCCATTATCTTGAAAAGCTTTTTTCTCTATGCTTTTTTTTTCTGTTTTTTTGAGGAACACTGGCCCTGAGTTAACATCCATGCCCATCTTCGTCTACTTTATTTGTGGGACGCCTACCACAGCATGGCATGCCAAGCAGTGCCATGTCCGCACCCGGGATCCGGGCCAGCGAACCCCGGGTTGCCAAAGCAGAAGTGCGCACTTAACCGCTGCGCCACCGGGCCGGCCCCTCTATGCTTCTTTGACACCACATTTACACAGGTTTCTTCCTACCTCAGTGGCTATCCCTCATTGTCCTTTTTTTTTTTCTCTTTTCTTTTGTCTTCTACCAGACCTCTAAATGTCAGAGTGATCTAGAACTCTGTCTTTGGCCCCCTTCTCTTCCCTATCTACCTTCTCTCCTTAGGTGATCTCATCCAGTCTTATGGCCTTAAATACCATCTCTATGCTGATTCCTTTCAAATATGAATTCTCTAGCCCAGACATCTTAAGTTCTACATTCATATATCTAATGGCTCTCAACATCTCTACTTGAATGTGTAATGGGAATCTTGACATGGCCAAAACAGAACCACTGTCATCCACCCTGGCTCCCATTTCCATCTACCAAATCTCATCTCCAACCTAACCCTTTCTCAGAAAATGGAATCACCATCTAGTTCCTCTGGCCAAAAGTCTAGATGCAAATCTTGATTCTTCTCTTCCCTCTTGTTCCATATCAATTCATCAGTAAGTCCTATTTGGCTCATTTCCATATGTATTATTAAACTGATTTCTTTTCATTTCACTGCTACAACCCTATTCTAAAACATCATCATCTGTTCTCTTTAACTGTTGCAATAAACTCCTATCTGAACTCCTCGCACGTACCTCTGCACACTGACAGCGACAATCCCGTCTCTAACCACCACAGGCACCCATAATTACTGGCTCCCACAGACATCCCAAATTGCCCACCCCCAATGACGTCTCCATCTCTAACACGCTACAAAGCCCTCAATTTCCGATCCGCAAAGCCTTTCAAAGCCTGACCTTTCAGTGACTGCCAGACTCTCCTCCCTCCTGACTGTCACCGCAGATCCCTCAAAACACTGATTTCCTTAACCTGTAGCACTCACTGACGCCACAAACCATCCCCTCATCATCCCTCAGCCCACAGATGCCTCAGAACACTAACCTCACAAAAGGCCCTTCCGCATCGCCTCCAACAATTTCCAAATCACTTATCTTCAGAGAATACAGTAACCCTCCAATCACTGACCCCCAATTAGACCATCTCTGACACCCGACTGCGCCCGCTCCATCTTCGCACTCACCGCCGCGCTGCCCCCGGGCTCCGACACGGCCATCTCCGGTGGACACCCGACCTCGTCGGCCGTTCCCGCACTCTTCCTCAGGTCCTCGATCTCCAGCTTTGTCAGCATCGGATCGCAGCCGGCGGCCGACATGGCGGCCACCCGGAGCGCGGCCCCAGCCGGTCCGGCAGCTGTGATGGCGGCGCCCCTGGGAACGGCCCAGGGCGCGGCCATCTTGACCCAGGCTCTGCCGTACGGAAGGGACCCCGGGCTCGCGGCGGACTCGGAGGCGGGTGCGCGGGGGGGTTCTTCCGAGAGTCCTGGAGTGGTGAGATGCGAGCGGGCGGAAAGTGGGCTCGGTTACCTCCTGCAGAGTGCCTCGCTGTGCTTGACACCCCACCCCCGGCGCTCAGAGCTTGCACCACCTGAATATGGAATTCAGAGTTGCTTTTCCGAATCAGGCAGTGCAGACAGCGGCCGGGAATCGAAATGCCCAGCGCGGACTCCAGACAGCCAGGATAATAAGAGAAATTGGAAGGAAAAAGGGGGAAATGCCCGATCGGGCAGATACCATTGTTTGTATAGGGAGAGAACGCTAATCTTTGAAATATGTGATGTCTTTTCATTTATGATATACGAACAATAAGAAAAAAATGAAGCCACGTGTTAAAGGAACACATCACCCCTCAGTGCGAACCCGGGTTTGACGGAGTTATTTCAGCCAAATAATTAAGAATTGGAGCAGAAATAATTTCTCAATGCACGATTTCATGCCTCAACGTCATTCATTTAACAATTATTTGTTGACCTTTTAATGTGTGCAGACTAGGTTGCTGTACTATGCTGCGTAATGCAGAAAGAGTGGAGACTCAGGTAGACATAGCATTTGTTCGCCCTGCTGGAATTTACCATGGGGCAGAAGGCTAGTGAAGTTGTCCCAAATACGTTGTTCCTTTGTCCAGAGTCAAACATACTCCATTTTGCACATTTCACTTAGGAGGAATGAACTAGTTATCCCTCAGTCAGCAGTGGTTGCACCTGCTTTCCTGGTCCTCTCAATCGTTCGTCTCAATACAATTCTCAGTGCTTCTTCACTGAACTCATGAGAAAGACTCCCTAGGCCCCCTAATCTCGGGACAGTTTCTGCCTAGTCTCCCCATCCTATTACTGAATTTTTTTCTAACTTTTTTTTGGGGGGTGGCAACAAATCACAGTGATATGGTTCCCATTTATTCTCAAACAATCCCAACAATGCTTTGCCTAGTCTTCTGGCATCAACTCTAGGGCCTAGCAAAGTGTTATAAATATTGTGATAAGCAGAATTCTAATATGACCGCCATTATCTCTACCCCCTGGTGTTACACCTTGATGCAATGTACACACCTCTGTGAGATGTACACCTCTCTTTCAGTGCAGGAGGAAGCTGTGATTTGATGGGATATAACTCCCATGATTAGATCCTAAAGCAGTTGATTTCGAGATCATAAAAAAGAAGATGATCCTGGGTGAGCTTGACCCAATGAGGTGTTTCCTTAGAAGGAAGTGGATCCTTCCTAAAGTCAGAAATTCCAAGGGTGGGCAGAGCTATGGAGGGAGTGGCATAGCAAGGACCTAAGAGTGCCCTCTGGGAGCAGAGAGTGTTTTCTGGTCTACAACTGATACCGACCCTGATATCAGTTTCCCCACATTAAACCCAGTATATATGGGGTTAAAACCAAAACACTCATTCCCTGCTTACTTTCTGGCTTTCTGGCTCCAGAATCCACTATCCTCCATAGAGACAGACACCACCAAGGACAAGCACCTGGATCATCTCCTCCCCGCAAAGAGACACAGGCTGGTGGGAAAGCTGCTGACCAGCAAGGTCACAGGCTCCCTCCTCTCTGCAAGTGTCTCAAGGCCGAAGACAGGCTGGTGGGCAAGCTCCAACCAGCAAGGCCATATGCTCCCCCTCCCCTACCTAAAACCCCAAATAAAAACCCTTCCTTTTAGCTTTTCGGGGAGTTTGGGATTTCAGCATTAGCTGCCCTCTCTCCTTGCTCAGCACTGTGCAAAAATAAAATTCCTACTTTCTTCCACCACCCCCGGTGTCAGAGATTGGCTTGCTGCGCAACGGGTGAGCAAACTCACTTCAGGTTCAGTAACACAACTAACAAGACAACAAGGACTTCAGTCCTACGACTACAAGGAAATGATCTTCTGCTAACAAGTCGAGGGAGCTTGGAAGCATATCTTTCTCTAGTGGAGCCTCTAGATTAGGAAAAAGCCCAGCCAACATCTTGATTTCAGATTTGTGTAACCTTGAGCAGAGAACCCCACCATGCCATGCTCAGACTTCTGACCTGCTGAAACTCTGAGATAATAATCTTGTATTGTTTTAATCCAGTAAAGTTAATGATAATTTGTTATGTAGCAAAAGAAAACTAAGGACTCTGCGAAAATTGAGGGATAATTGCTCAACTGAGATTCCTCTTCAACTACTTGGGACACAGCTCCCTATCCTGTGTCCCTGACAGAGTATTCTTTGATCCTCATCTTTTGAGTGTCCGGAGTTGCTTCCCGTCTTCCTCAGATATAGTCCTAACTTTCATTGTGTCTGATATTACCATCTAATCAGGTCCAATGCTTGTATTTCTAAAAATAGCTCTGTGCTCTCTATCTCCTCACAGCTAGTTCTGAGAGAAGAGAGACAGGCCAGTCTCTCCAGGCCTTTCTTTAAAAGCATCAGTATTCCCTCACAAATCCAAACTAATTCCAATGTATCCATAATCAAAATGCTGTTCTAAATTTTAGCAGTTCTCCAAGCCACCTTGATTCTAGTAATTGATCAGTCATCCCCAGAGAGCCTTTATGGGGAACAGTATTTAGAGGAAGAACTGGATGGAAAAGCATAGGAGAGGTAGGGTAAGGATATTCTCTGCACTGCAGAGGAGGAAGGGAAACAAAGGAGAGGGAAATAGGAAAGAGAAAATGAGGGAGATAAAGGAGGTTGGTGAGAACAGGACATGGGATGGTGACCAGGAACGTATCAGTTTACCAAAGAAGTTCCATCATTTCTCCACATGGCAGAGTCAGTCAATTTCCTAGTCCAGGATAATAAGAAAAGAGAAAATCTTATACTTGGATCAATTTTGTAAAGATTGTAAGGATCAGTGTGTGGGTTGTATATTTACATGTGAGTTTTTGTATATGTTAAGACGTTTTCAAGTGAGTGAAAAAATTGTAATATCAAAGAAACTCCTGAAAAATTGTCTCTGCTTTTTATAAACTCTGTTTTCTCCGCTGGTGTCAGCTGACTCTCCTATGTATACAATTTTAGGTACCTGAGATTCTAACTCTGTTGCCTAAATTAGCCTGTATTTTAGCTCTTGACTATGAAGAATTTTTTTACAATAGTCTCTAGGAAATGTCCTACAAACTGATCTTGTGTGAGGCTTTACCAGAAAAGGAAAAAGTGTGTGATCCCATATATCAATGTTTTCTCCTTCATTCATTCAATAATTCATTACTCAATCAACAAATATTTAATTGCATATCTACTATGTGCCAGGAACTATGTCCTGCATTGTGGATACAATAATGGGGAAAAAACTTAAACATGGCCCCCACCTTTAGGAAGCTTAGGATCCAGGGGAGGAGGCCAGTATTGTGCAAATAAGAGCACACAAAAAATGTAAAATTATAGCTATGATAAGTGCTTTGAGGAAAAGATACATGGTGCCATGAGAGCTTGTAATCTACTCTTAGAAATTATGAAACTTTTCCTGAAGAAAGAACATTTGAATTGATTTCTGAAAGCTGAACAAGAGTTAATTTAAATAGCATTTCAGACAGAAGGAAATGCTTGTGCAAATGCCAGTGCCACCTCCCAACGCTAATCTTCACAAAGAAGAATCTGAAACCTTCCTTATCTCCTCCTGAGAGCCCTCCTGGGACTTCATGGAACTCTTTTCCTCCATCCTTTATACGGTCCTCACTCTTCTCCTTTCTCTTCAAGGGATAAGATTCCCTCAGAGAAAATGCCTTCACATTTACTGTGCAAAAGGCATCCACTCTCGAAGTTCTCACTGCCAGGGCTCTTGTCACTGAAACCTTTTCCATGTCATCCATGTATATCATTCTATGTTATTAAGGGTAAGTGATGGAGTAAGATTCAAGAAGGAGTGGTGTGCAGTGCAAGTAGAAAACGTTACGACTAGGACAATAAATCAAATAATGAGATACAAAGCTCAATACAAATGTCAAAAGGAATTACTTACAAGAAGAGACAAAAGTTCTGGGTTTTGATATTGGGTAGTGGTGTAAAGATTGCAAAGTACCACGATAGAAACATCCTCAGCCTTGATTGGAGTGTGGTTACCTGGGTTTGTATATATTTGTGAACATTTTATTGATGCGTGCACTTGCACCACTGTGCATTCTAGGTATATAGGTAAAATCTCTTTAAAGTTGAAACAATGAAGAGGCATAGAATAAAAGTAGGAATGACTGAAATATGAAAATAAAGGATGAATGAAAGATTCAGGACACCAAAGAACACTCGCAAGGACATTTATATATTCTCAGTGGCCAAGGTTTGAAATCTTAAAAAAATTATTGCAGGACATGTAGAACATAGTGATCCATAACTAAGGAAGCATGTGACTTTAACTTCAACACCAAAAACCCCTGCAAAATCCTTTATGTAATCCAGATTGCTCATTCAGTTGAAGATTTGCTCAAGCTAGATCTCTATGCTTTCACCTTGAAGAAACCCAATCTCTAGTAAAAACCAAAGACAATTGTGCTTTACAGTAGAAGCCACGGCGGAAATATATATATATATATATATATATACATACATCTATCAAGCATTTTACTTTTGAACTTAAATAGGAAAACATCAAGGGATGAAAAGGCACAAATCGCGTCACTCTCGATAATCTGAGGCACCAGAAGAGAAGAAAGGTTTTCCTCTGAGCGTTCATCTTCGCTGTCTTCTGGAAAGGAGGAGCCCTTTCCCTGAGCGGGGATCCGGTAGGAAGGGAGGGAGGTCTGGTCGGTGCCTAACACTGTTTCCCAGACAGGAGGATGGTGTCGCTCTGTGGGAGAGAGCTCGTCGCTTGGGTGTGCAAGATGCCGCCACGGACCCTTGCTCGGGGAGTCGGGAGGGCAGAGTCTGGACGGGCTCCGGGGCAGACGGGAGCGGCCCGGGGAAGGGCGAGGACGCGGGCTAGGGCTCGGGGCGCGGCCCCTACGGCCGCGGAGCCGCCGGCAGGGAGGGCTGCGGGCAGGCGGGCCGGGGCTGAGCGGCGGCGAGCAGGGCGTCGAGCGCCGCGCCCGCCCCGTGCAGGGTCGCCCCCGCCTGCGCCAGCTGCCAGGAGAGCCAGGCGCGCTGCGAGGCGGCCGGCTGCGGGCCGCGGGCGGGCAGCGGCAGGAAGGCGCCCCCCCGGAGCCCGCAGCTCGCCCAGGGCCACGTCTAGCGCGCCCACGTGGTTGAAGAGCCGGGACAGGGGCCCAGACAGGGGCGCGCGGGCTTCTGGCGACAGGTGGCGGCGGCACTTTGGGGAGGCGGGCCCGGCCTCCCGCCTGTCCTGGCGGCGTCCGCGGCCGGCGGTCCTCTCTGGCGACCCGGGCAGGGTCCTCCTGTTCTTGAGTTGCGGGGCGGTGTGGGCAGAACCTAAGCGGGAGAGAGAAAGGGAGGTGTTGCGGTGAGTGCGCGCGGCCCCTGGGACTCCTTGCCAAGGTCCCCAGAGCCGCTTCCTGGTCCTGCTCCCGACTCCAGCCCCCTGGCCCCCATCCCGCTCTCCCAGGCATGCCAGCCTCTGGTCCCCTTCCAGAATCTGACCCGAACCCGCGCCAAGTCCTGCATGCCTTCCTCTCAGCCCTTTTGAAAGGGCTCAAGGAGCATCTCCCCAGGGCCCGTGTCTGTCCCCTCCCCGTGGGTGCTCGGTTTGCCACCGAGGTCCCGCACCCACCTCCCTGTTACTGAACCTGAAGTGAGTTCGCTCACCCGTTGCGCAGCAAGCCAATCTCTGACACCGGGGGTGGTGGAAGAAAGTAGGAACTTTATTTTCGCACAGCGCTGAGCAAGGAGAGAGGGCAGCTAACGCTGAAATCCCAAACTCCCCGAAAAGCCAAAAGGAAGGGCCTCTATTTGGGGCTTTATGTAGGGGAGGGGGAGCACACGGCCCGCTGGTCGGAGCCCCCCCACCAGCTTGTCCCCGGCCCGAGACACTTGCAGAGAGGAGGGAGCCCGCGACCCCGCCGGTCAGCAGCCCTCCCACCAGTCCGCATCTCCCCGTGGGGAGGAGATGGCCCAGGTGCCCGTCCCCGACGGCGTCCGCCTCCATGGAGCACAGTGGACCCTGGAGCCAGGAAGCCAGAGAGCAAGCAGGGAGCAAGCGCCTCGGTTTCAACCCCACACATGCTGGACTCAATGCGGGGAAACCGACACCAGGGTCGGCATCATCCCCACCTGTGCCAAGGCCCAGCCCAGAAACCTACCTGCTCTGCACGGACATCCTGCTCTGCTGGGGTCGTGCTTGTCCTTTGGTCTCCCCTTAACTGGGGATGGTCGTCTCCTCACCTTCGCTTCTCTGTGTCCGTTTTCTTGGTAGCTACTGCCAGGGGAGCCCTCAGGGCTTCTCCTGCGCTTGCGCCTGGAGCCCTTGGCCGCCAGGCTCGGCCTGGTGATCCCTGTGGTTGGAGAGGAGCAGAGTAGTGAGTGGCCCCTGTCTTTGCTCTGGAATCTAGGGAAGGGTGGATTAGAGGAGGCTCCAAGTCCAACCCGGGTCCATCCTAGCCCCACTGCCAGATTCTGGTTCCTTCCAGCTGCCCATAGCCTCATGGGCAGCTCCCCAGGGCCCTACCTTCCCTGTCACTCTCTGGTTGCCTGAGCCGCCTGGTATGCATGCTCCTGGAAACCCTGCTTGGTGTCCAGACCTGGAGAATGGCTCAGCTGGCAGAGCCCTGACCACAAGGAAGCTGGTCTTCCCTTTGGGTTTCCCTCACCACTTTGAGCTGTGGGAAGGCCAGAGATTCTGGGACCTGCTGATTTGCCCATCCCAGTCCCATCTCTTGTGTCTCCCCAACCCTCCCAATCCTAGCACAAAACCATCTCTGCAAAAAAGGTGGAAGCCTACCTTCTCTGCTGTGAGAGGCCTCTGCAGTCTCTAGGATTCCCTTCTTTCTCCGCCTTTCATAGGGATGGCAATCATACTCCTTCTCTTCAAAACACATTTCCCTTGGAGTCAGTCCCTTGGTCTTCCCTGTGGGAGGGGCCTTGTCTCCCTGGGTGCTCCTGGCCAGCCTCCTGCCGTGCATAGCCGCTTCCATTTCATCCATGTCTCCCTCCTGAGCCACACATCTGGAGAGCTGAGGAGTGGACTGGGCAATGAGCAGGTGGGCAGAGGCCACGGCTTTTATAAGATCCCCAGGCTCCCTGCTGGGTGGGACCAAGAGTGTGTCTGGGAACCACACCCTAGGTGGAGGAGGAGACCTGATTAGATTAGGCACGTTTCGGGGAATTCCCTTGTCTTTCTTGGTTCCTTGGTCCCCTAGGACTCTTTCACCGCTCATTTCTAAGCATTCCGATTCTCTGCTGCACGTTCACTTAAAATAGGTGCAATCTTTCTTGTTTGTTTCCTGGTGCTTATTTTCTTTTTGTTTCCACAGTTTAGCATGTCTGCATGTACACCAGCATGTTGCATTCTATGGCTGGGGTCAACAAAGTGTTGGAGCAAAGGACCCAAAAATCTTCAAGTGTTTGTTGGACATACACCCTCTGCAGCCACTACTCAGTTCTGCCATTGTGGTAGGAATGCCACCATAGACTCAATGGATCTAATGAGGGTGGTGATGCTCCCAATTAATATTTCTTACACAACAGACAGCTGCATTTTCAGCCCAAGGGCCATCATGCATGGACCTCTGCTCTCTACAACATAGAAAGTTTCAAATTTGTTCTTTGAACCTCCCTCATTCTATTTTCTTCAATCCCCCCATCCGACAAGGATTGCTGTAGGCTCATGAAAATCCTGCCAGGCTCTACTGTCATCATTTATGTCTTTCCAAAAGCTTCTGCCTTCCTCACTGACAAGGGTCACCAAAGGAAGGATTCTCTAAAGGACTCCAGAAAAAAATCATAAGAGAGAGGGCAGAACCAGATTTGTGAGTCCCAGGCTGTTGTCTCTCATGGGACGTAAAAGCCACATGTTCATAGTTCCATCTAAAAAGGTTCTTTGTCATCTCACTTCAGGGGAAACATCATGGCAAGACGAGCTGTCTCAGCTTGAGTGATTCCCAGCCTGGATGATTTTCATCCACAGCCCAGGCTCTTTCCCAATGGCCCGTGAACATTCCAGTTGCTTCAGTTCGTTGATTCTCTAAGGCTCACTGCCCTCAGAATCTCAATCACCTGCCTGAGCGTCATCCATACACCCACTAGCAGGGGGTTTTGTCAAGATCACACATGGATTCACTCCATCCTGTATCTCTTCCTCAGAAAGAAGCCAGGGTTCCAAGACGCCAGCAGATATTGCCTTTTCATTTTCTTCTCCAAAGTGACCTTAGTGCCAATAACTGGCAGGAAATGGACCTCCTGTCCTAAGGTTGGAAGAAATAGTATTTGGTCTTCAAAGCTCTTGGGGACTTCAAGGAAGGCTGAGTGTGGCTGGCAGTAGGGGATATACTCAGGCACCAGTAACATTTGTCCTCATGCCATTGACAAGTTGGCACAAAGTGAATCATCTTCCACATAATGGATGCTTCTATGTGAACTATAGTCATTTTTTTTAGTCAGTGGAAGATCTGTTTCAGGAGTGACAATTTGAGAGTTTGGTGACATAGTTTAACTACTAAGTCATGACCATTGAAGATTCTTCTTGAAGCTCTCTAGCAGAGCCTCCTGGAAGCAGAAAGAAATTGGGCATGTTCTACCCTTGGAGGGCTTGGACCAGGGTGCAATGGTTGCTCAGTGTTCTCCAGACTGCTCCAGCCATCAGTAAGTTTCCTGTTCTCCTCTCCCCATTTCCTTTGTATCTTACTCCACTTCTAGTGTATTGGAACACAGGACGCATTCTAATTCAGCACAACCCAACAGAGTCAGTAGTCCCTGTGTGGAGTCCTTTCAAAAGGTAGGGGTGTGTGTATGCGTGTGTGTGTGTGTGTACGTGTGTGCATGCATGTCAGTGAGAGTTTCATTGTGTGTGTTATAAACAGCATCCATTACTCCTTGAGGGCTAGGTGACACTTGACTTGGGGGTTCTGCTCACACAAGGAGAATAAACAGTTCTCGCCTAGAGGCCTTACCCAAAGCAGTTTGTTTGATTTTTTTATCCTGTTCTGCTTAGATGGCTATTACTGCTGTTCCAGGGACTGGTCAGAACAGTTACCTGGAGTGATGCTGGGCAGGTGGAGGAGGAGAATGATGGGATCACACTGAGGTTTATCAGTACTTCCCTCAGGTCAGGATGTGGAAAGCTGTTCCTGCATTGTCGGCTTTTGTGGTAAAATACATGTAGAAATAAGGGACAGATTGTGAGTTTTGATATATATAATCATTTGACCCTCCTGAAGGAGGCAAAATACCTCCCTGGAAGAGAGAGTAGCAAGCATTGAAGTAGTAGGACATTTTGCAGTGCTGTTGGGATGTCTCCTGAGTTGAAAGTTACCTGTCTGTGTCCTTTCTGCTTCAGCCCCTCTGATGTCAGTGTGTGCAGATGGTGCTCACTGATCTTCCATTGAAATGTGTTTTATTGTCTCAGAGCTAGAAAGTGGCAGTTTTGAAGACTAGACTCCGGCAGTAAGCTAGGCTGAAAGCAAAGCAAGTGTTCATTTCATAATCGGTTTTGCAGATAGGCATTCGGACTCTCGAAAAGAACAAAAATTACTTTCCATTTGGCTTTTAGGCTGTTTTATATTTTAGAATTTTTATAAATTTGTCTTCCTATGTAGATTTCTGTTGCTGCCTCAATACATATTTGAGCATCTACCAGGAGCCAGTAATCCCAGTACTAAGCACCACACTCTGCACTGTAGACCCCTCAGCCATCCTTCACAGGACATGGTCCATTCAGGGGGCACTTCTCCTAGTATTAAGGGTGAAATCAAGGTTTTTCTCAAGGGCGTGAGAAAAAGTGAAAATTGTCTTTTCGGCTTGCTGCTGTTTAGCAGACAGAGCTCAAGCAGAACATCTGAGCATTTATTCTTGAAGGCACTGGTTCTTTTTTCCTCTCCAACAGCCACTGGAGGGAGGGGGATGTGAAAAGCAATATGATCAGAATGTAATGAAGCAACAGACCTCCCTGGAAATCAGATACCATTGTTAAAAAAAAAAACCCCGTAAGCAGAAGCCTCAAAATCAGAGGCTTCCCCCAGTGTTCTTTGAATCCATTTTTAAAGCTATTAAAGCGCCCTTAAAATAAGCCTGCCATCAAGTGAGGACAGGAGGAGGGTTACCCGTCTTTCCACCACCATCTGCAGGGCCGGCTCTGCTTTAGGCTTCCTTGAGCCCCACTCCCCTGCCTCCAGCCCGTTCTTTACAACATGTCAGCGTGGGGTTGATTATAGTCTCTCTCTCTAACTTAGCAAAATTCAATTACAATTAAAATTTGAAGTGAACTGAAGAGAGACCACAATGCATTTTATTCTCGCATTTTCACATTTGGTAATAATAGTTTCTAACTGTGTGCTAGGCCCATTGTAATTTTCAGTGTGAGTTTGGATCAGGTCACTTTGTGAGTAGGGTCAGGGCTCAGCCTATATCTAGGTTGAGAGCTCACGCTGCTACTGGGATCATGGCTCAGACTGTGGTTGGGATCAGGGTTCATCCTCTAGCTGTGATTAGGGCTCTGTCTGTGGTGGGCTGTGAGTATGGTCTATGACTAGGGCAGAGACCTGTCTCTGATTAGCATTAGGGCCCAGTCTGCTCTGGAATTGGGTCTCAGCCTATAGCAGAGATCAGATTCATTTGTGGTGAGCACTAGGATTCATTCAGGGGCTGGGAAGAGGGATCTATTCCAGGAAAGAAGGGCGGGGAGCATTGGTCAGGAGTCCTAAGTCCTAAGGGTCCATTGAGGAGCTGTTAAGCCAGGGGTCTGAGCAGATGGGGAACCAGAGAAACAAGCAGGAGATCAAAACAGAGTTGGCGGCTCCCATCAAGATGGCTCAAATTAAAAGGACTGGCAATCCCAAACGTGAATGAGGATGTGGAACAGCTGGAACTTTCTTCTGTTGCTGGTGGGAGTATAAATGGTACATCTACATTGGCCAACTGCTTGACAGTCTATATAAAGCTAAGTATATGTATATCCTACAGTTCAGCACTTCTGCTCCTGGTGTGAGCAGACGACAGCTGCACACAGCGTGGGTGAAGCTCATGAAATAGTGTTGAGCAAAAGGAGCCAGACACCAATGAGAAGATACTTTATGATTCCACTTATGTGAAGTTCAAAAACAGGCAAAATTAATCTATGACGATAGAAGTCAGTAGTGGTAATATTTAGGGGGTGCTATGGACTGTAGTGGGCATGAAGGAGCCTTTTGGAAAGATGGTATCATTTGTATTTTGAACTGGATGGTAGTTACACGATAAACAACTATAAAAATTTGTTGAGGTGAACATTTAACATTTGTACACTTCGCTACGCGTAAGTTATGTCTCAGTGAGGAAAAAGGAAAGTAGATGAAACAGTATAGGTGCGTGGTTGGTAAAGACTGGTTTGAGAGTTAATTCCACAGTCATGACCTTTCTGCCATGACAATTGTGATGTTACTGCCATGGCTTGTTGAGCCTGGGTGTAAGCCCGGGGGTATTGGGAGTGGGAGGGTGCAGCCTTGAAGCAACCATCCTGAGCAATGATGTAGTGTAAAAAGCCACAGACTAGGAGCCAGAAGTCCTGGGTCTGGATCTCAGCCCTCTGCTGGGCACCTAATCCTGTGTAAAGCACAAGTGTGTTGTGATCAGTCATGAGGTGAGTTACAAATTACTCACTGGTGATTATAAATCACTGAAGCTTTTAATAATTTTCTCAACTCATTTGAATACATAATACATGCATTTGGTTGAAAACAAAATAAATCTTATAAAAGCGTATACAGTGAACAGTCCATTTTCCTCCCATCCCTGACTCCAAACACCCGTTCCGCAGTCTCCCTCTTGAGAGGCAACCACTGTCATCAGCTTCCTAAATATCCTTCCAGAGATAGTCTATGCATATTCATGAATGACTTCCTTGAAGAAACTCAGAGCAGATTCAAGGCATGACTACAATAATGTTGCCTGCATAGTTTTATTTTCAAAATGGAATTAAGTTTTCATTATGAAAATAATACATGCTTATTTAAAAATTGCATAAAGCAAAAGTGAAATCTCCCTCCCCCGACTTTACCACCTCTCACTCCTCAATTCCAGTGTTAACCACTGTTAACAGTTTCCTCTGTGGCCTTTCTGACAACTTTAGGCGAGTAAACACACATAGGATATTACTATAAAGAGTCAATTTGTAATCTGATTTTTTAAATAACAATATATCAAAGATCTATTTCCACCTCAATTACACCTAGCTCTACTTGCCCTTCTTAATGGCTTCATAGCATCAAATACTCTTCAGTAGGAGAGAAAGGGATGAAGACATGGCAGGAGTTACACATGGGAGTGTGTCCACCTGAAAGCATCATCTGTCATACATATCTCAGAAGAAAAAATGTTGGAAGAAGCTGATTTAACCAATCTGGGCCTCAGTTTCTAATCTGCAAAATGGAGATAGTAATGAGAGCCCTGACTATCTCAGAAGATTAGGTAGGTTACCTCACAAGGATTACGTAGAGAGAAGGAGAATTGAGGGCAGAGTACTTGGAAAATAGGTGCTGTGCAAATGAGAGACACTGTTATTCCTGGAGGGGAGAAAGAGGGGAGGCATTAGTTCCAGAGTCCATAGTCTTACAAACGACACTAATTATAATTGCTTTTCCTGCCCTTCTTGGCCACGTGAACTGTTCATCTTTGCATAATAATTGTGAGCATTTGTTGAGTTCTTCCTTTGCCAGGCATTCTTCTAAGATATATGTATAAAATCTTCATTTAATCCCTCCAACTGCTCTGTGAGATAGGTACTCTGATTATCCTCATTGGACTGATGAGGCAGCTGAGGCTGACACAGTTGGCAAGTGGTGGTCGTACTTCTAAACTGCACCAAATTCTGTGCTATCCATTTTGGAGGCTTTTGCCATGCTTCAACTATGTCGAGGGCGAGTGAGTTAAGCTGGTAGTTGAGGTGTATGCGTTGGAGAAAGGTGTGGCTCATTCCACTGATACTAAAAACTTAAAAGCAACTGATGATAAAAACCCTGAGTCTCGTAGGGAGTCACACAGGTAGCTTCATGACTCTCCTCTGCTAATAAAAACCAAACTCCTCATCCTGGTGTTCCAGGCCTTTCTTAGCCTGATCAAATAACCTTTCCACGCCTTTGTCCTATACTACAGGAACTTCTAAAACTGTTTTCTCCATTATTTCATACGTGTCTGGGACCCTGTTATGGGCTGAATTGTGTATCCTGAAAAAAAAAGGTATGTTGAGAGGCCGGTCCCGTGGCACAGTGGTTAAGTTCAGCATGCTTTTCTTCGGTGGCTTGGGTTTGGAGGTTCAGATCCCAGGCGCATACGTACACCACTCCTTAAAAATTATGTGGTGGTGACCCCCATATAAAATAGAGGATGATTGGCACAGATGTTAGCTCAGGGCTAATCTTCCTCAGCAAAAAAAAAAAAAAAAGGAATATTGGCAACAAAGTTAGCTCAGGGTGAATCTTCCTTGAAAAAAAAGAAAAATATTTTTTAAAAAAGGTATGTTGATGTCCTAACACCAGATATTTCAGAATATGACTTTGTTTGGAAATAGAGTCATTACAGATGTAATTAGTTATGATGAAGTCATACTGGAGTAGGGTGGACCCCTAATGCAATATGACTGGCATCCTTATAAGAAGATGGCCACGTAAAGAAACCAACAGGGAGAATACCATGTGACCATGAGGCAGATCAGAGTCATGCAGCTGCAAGCCAAGGAAGGCCAATGATTGCCATATACCACCAGCAGCGAGGAGGAGGCAAGGAAGGATTCCCCTACAGGCTCAGAGGGAGTGAGGTCCTGCCGACACCTTCATTTGGGGTTTCTCACCTCCAGAACGGTGAGGCAATACATTTCTGTTATTTTAAGCCACCCAGCCAATAGTACTTTGTTACCATAGTCCCAGGAAACTAATACAGAGCCTCAGTCGTTTAACTCCAATGCTGCAGATCTGAGCCCAAGATGCATCAGGCCTTCCTTCTGTCCCATTCCTGTTCTCCTAGCTGGCCATAGCATCCTTGGCAGTTTGCTTGTACAACACTCAGACAATCACACCAATGATATTCCCTTCTCTTCTGGCAGGCAGCATGCCAGTGGTCTGTTTACTTCCAAACATGCCCTGTACTGGGCAGTCAGGTCCCCTGCCCCCTGAACTCTTCCTGTTTTAGGAACAGCCCAACCCCTCTGGGGAGACAGTAACTTGAAGTCCGCTTCTGGGTTGCCTAGGCAACAGCGCCTTCTGAGTGCCCTAGAGCCAGGCAGCTGTGGCTGCGGGAAAGGGAGAGACCAAGGGAAGAGGGGAGGGAGTGCAAGGATGTAGGGGAATGACCCAAGGAGACTCCTTAAAAATAGCTCTAGTATAAACCCAGAAGGTGAAATTAAAACCACCGCCTCATCATAGCAGCGTTATAAAGCACCATGCAAGATGTGAGATGGAGAGGAGAGACTTTACTCAGGGGGTTCTATACGGAGCTCAACTCTGTTGGTCTCTGAGTTCATACCTATGCTTTGCGGCCTTTTGACAGCATGAGAGATCAAAAGACACCAAAATTTAGGCAGATGGGGACTGGCATTTTGCACACCAAGGACGAATCTTCTATGAATTGCCTTAAGATGCACAATAAATAAAGAGAAAGATGCTTGTGATTTTTAGTCCACAATAAGCAATGCCTGCTGTGTGCCAGGGAACATGCAGGGTGCTGCGTATGTCGGGTGGGAGTACAGGGAGGAGCAAGATGTTAACACTTGCCCTCAAGCACATAGTCCTTCCTTCAATCATCACCGCAGGAATGGACTTCTATAATACCATGCTGGCACACCCCAAGACAATTCTTCCCAGTCCATGGGGTTAATTAGGGCTTCAGGGGGGCAAAGGACTCAGCCCTAATCAATCAGGTCATCACACTGCCCTGGCCTCAGATCGGTACGGGGGGCACGTAGCCAATCTTAGCCAATGGAGAGTAGTGAGTCCTTTGCTAGGATTGCGGAGAGGGATACGTGTTCTCTCTTCTGTGCTAGGAGCTGCCACCACCCTCTTGCCACCACATGGAATCTCATCTGAAGCCAACATGGTGGTGAGCACAGCTGAAAGATGGAGGAAGATTGGGAGCTGATGACATCATTTGAGCCCTTGAATGGAGCCATGCCACATCTACCCCAGATTTGGAGTTATAGAAGTCAATAAATTCTATGTTTCTTAAGTTGGTTTATGTTACCTCCAGTTCAAAATGTTCAATAAAATAGATATTAGAAAATCTTTTAACTGATTAACCAGGTTAACCAATGCTTTCCATTCCGTGTAAAATATAGTACCAAATTAAGCCTCTGTATACCGAACTTTGTCCCCAAACCTGTTTATGTTAGTTGTATTTATTACTGCAGTTATGTTTTTAATTAAATAGTAAGTAAACTGCAGAAACACAAGTACAAAAGGAAAGATAGCTCCTCCTTCTATGAAAGCTAAGTTAAATGCTTCCGAAAGATAATGCTTTCACTTGATAAAAAGTGAGTATTTCAAAATTGCTTTTGGGATAGATATGGATATATACATAGTTAAAAATGAAACAATAAAAACTTGGATGGGTTTTACACTCAGCTTTGGAAGCTTCTTTAGGTTCTTTTTACCCTCTAAAGAAACCAATGCTGGAAATAGTGGATGATGCATACTGGGTGAGAAAGGCTATTGTCTCAAAAAGGAGCCTTGCAGCTTCCACCTGGGACACTTGGAACAATTGCTCTGGGGAAGCTAGGTACCATGGAGGAAGTCTGTCTCTCCTGAGACTACCATGCTCAGTAGGGATTAGGAATCCCAACCTAGCCACATTGAGAGAGAGGGACACCCTGCTAATCCCCAGCTTTGCCAGCCATCTCAGTTTAGGTACCAGAAAAGCGAGGGAGGAAGCCATCCTAGATATCTAGCCCAGATGAGCTTTCAGATGCCTCCACCCCAGCCACCATCTGACTGCAACCTTATAAGAGATTCTGAGTGAGAACCACCCAACTGAGCTCAGTCTACCTACAGAACCGTGAGAAATAATAATAAATTGTTACTTTTAGCCACTTAATGTTAGGTTGGTTTGTTGTACAGCAACAGATAACCAGTCTTTTGTGGATGAAAGAAGAGACTTACAAGAAAAGGGAGGTGGCCCCTAATGTCAAATATCAGAAGAAGATCATGCAGGGTGAGAAAAGGCCATTGCATTTAGCAATTGAAGAGTCACCATTGTCCTTCAAGCACTGCAGTTTTAATAAATGGTGGCAGCAGAAGGCAAATTGGAAGTGTTCATAGGGCAAGTGAGGGGTAGGAAACAGATACAATGATAGATTGGTCTTTTTCTGTCTTACTTTTTTAGTAGTTTTACATTCACTGATGATCCTTGCCTGAATCAATTATCTCATTGGAGATTGCAAAATGGTGATTTTCTAGTTCTATCAGTTCCTCTATACTTATTAGCTGACTTTCTTCTATAAAGAAGAGTTTTCCCTCATCAATGGGAGATGAAATAATTTCTTCCTAAAATGGCAGATTCAATGTTTCATTCTTTCTCTTTACTTACCAATTTCCTGACAGAGGAGTTAGTGTCAGTATTTCCATTGGTGGCAAGTGAGTTTTTTTCTCCTTTCTCTCTTCCTTTCTCTCTTTGAGTATCATTATAGACTCATCTCTCACCTTTATTCAATGTGTTAGGATCAATTCTGGGCTAAATTAGTCTTTAAAGAAGCAATGGAGGATGGGTGTAAGAGTGTGATCAGAAAATTCTTGGAAGAATATAGTGGTTAAAGAAATACACATATACATATTTATCCTTATCAATAATCAAAAAGTGAAAATCACAACATAAAAGAGAAAAAAATTGGTTATATATCCAATTCTGCTCCTGGATATATGACCCAGAGAAATTCTCACATAGGCCTCATAAGGGAAGCGTATAAAGATATTCACAGCAGCTTTGTTTTTGGCTGTGGGGAGTTGGAGACAATTTGTGTCCATAAGTGAAGTCCTTAGGTAAAATGTGGTGGATGGAGTACTATGCAATAGTTAGAAACAATGGGCTAGATCTTAAAAACATGTTGCTGCAAGGAAGAAAAAAAAAGAGGGGCCAGCCGGGTGGCGCAGCGAAGTGTGCATGTTCCGCTTCGGCGGCCTGGGGTTCACCGGTTCGGATCCTGGGTGCAGACATGGCACCGCCTGGCAAAAGCCATGCTGTGGTAGGCATCCCATGTATAAAGTAGAAGAAGATGGACACGGATGTTTGCTCACAGCCAGTCTTCCTCAGCGAAAAGAGGAGGATTGGCAGCAGTTAGCTCAGGGCTAATCTTCCTCAAAAAAAGAAAAAAATATATCGTACAGTACTATTTACATAAGAAAAAAATACATGCAGTTAAAACAGTAATACACATTTAAAATAAACACAAACAAAAAGATATACACTAAACACACTGGAGTCATTTCCTATGGTGGGAAAGGGGAATGAGATTGGAGAATATTGATAAAAGAGAATAGTAAATAAATAAATGAAACCAATGCCGGAGGCTTTGCAAATGAGGAATAGGATCAACTCAATCCTTATATTTAAGTAGAAATCAAGAAATGATTAAATAAGCAAATTGCTACAATTTTTCTGGAAAGTAAAACCTTTAAAAATATTGACCTAGCAATTCTAGTTTTAGGAATCTAGCCTAAGGAAATAGAAACTCATGCTTATTAGCGTTACAAGAGTGAGAAAAAGGTCAGCGTGTGTTCTTTTGCCCTCCCCTACACCCTGCAATACGCATCACCAGGTGTTTCAGGGGAACCTCAGAGGTGTTTCACAGGTGTTTGTGATGGGCTTGTGAACAAGTGTAGTCAGGAGGTGTTGGTGGTTAAAGTCATCATCTCCAGCTCCAGCCCCTTCCATTTGGCATTGCTATTTCCACTGCCTTTGCTCGGCAGGATTACGACTGCTCCTGAGTTCCACCTCGTCTGGAGTCCTTCTGTTGCTAAGGCTGCAGAGTCTTCTTCTGTGGTGTAGTTGAGACTATCTTGCTCTTCTTTTAGTTTTACTTACTATTAGAATACTATGGTTGTGTAACAATTTTTCAGGAGATAACTCTTTCAGTATTTTCTTATAGTCTCTCTCCTCTCTTTACCCTCCACCTCAAAATTTGCAAACCAAGCTAGAAGACAAGTGCAAGTAATAGATATGCTGGGCTTAAAAGTGAAATGGGAAATGCAAGGCAAAACCACAATGAGATACCACCTAACACCCATTAGGATGGCTAATATATATTTTTTAAGAAGGAAAATAACAAGTGTTGATGAAGATGTGGAGAAATTGGAACCTTTGTGCATTGTTGGTGGGAATGTAAAATAGTGCAGCCACTATGGAAAATAGTTTGGTGGTTCCTTGAAAATTCAAGCATAGAATTACCATATGATGCAGCAATTCCACTTCTATTCAAAAGAATTGAAAGCAGGGCTCAAATAGATACATCTACACCAATTCATAGCAATATTATTTACAATAGCCCAAAGGTAGAAGCAACATAAATTTCCATTGATAGATGAGCGATGGATAAACAAAGTGTGGTATATACATACAGTGGAATATTATTCAGCTTTAAAACAGAATAAAATTGATACATGCTACAACATAGTTGAACTTTGAAAACATTATGCTAAGTGAAATAAGCCAGACACAAAAGGACAATTATTGTTGATTCCATTTGTATGTACCTAAAATAGGCAAATTCATAGAGACAGAAAGTAGAAGAGAGGTACCAGGGGCTGCGGGGAGGAGAGAATGGGAGAGTTATTGTTTAATAGGCACAGAATTTCTGTTTGGGATGATAAAACATTCTAGAAATGGATGGTGGTGATGGTTGAATAACATTGTGAATGTAGTTTCTATGGACTGAATTGTGTCCCCCACAAATTTATATGTTGAAGTCCTAACATCCAGTGTGGTAATATTTGGAGATGGGGCCTTTGGGAGATAACTAGGTTTTGAGGTCATGAGGGAGGGGCCCTCAAGATGAGATTAGTGCCCTTATAAGAAGAGACACCAGAGAGTTTGCTCTCTCTCTCTTCCCACCACCTGAGGTCACAGCAAGACGCTGGCCACCTATAAGCCAGGAAGAGAGCTCTCATCAGAAACTGACCGTGTTGGCACCTTGATCTTGGACTTCTAGTCTCCAGTCTTCTAGTCTGGAAGAAAACACATTTCTGTTGTTTAAGCCACCAGCCTATGGTATATTTTTATGACAGCCTCAGTTAAGTCAGTAATTAATGCCACTGAATTGTATACTTGAAAATGGTTAAAATGACAAAATTATGTATACTCTACCACAATTTAAAAAAAAAAGGAAACAAAAAGTGAAATGGGCAATCTGCCGTCTTGCCTCTCCTTTGTAAATCTCTGGATACCAATCTCAGAAGGACGTTAGTAATTGTAGACTCCCTCAGCCCCTGGGCCTTATATGGATGAGGAGAGGGAGGGTTACAGTGAAACCGGCAGAGAGTTAGTCATTGATGACTAAGTACCTAGGAACTACAGTTTTTTTCCTTTTTGCAACTACTGATTATAGCTTTTAGCTGTTTAACCACGCATTGTTAACTGTGCTGTTTAGGCAATATGCTATCTGACTCCCACTAGGCTTCTATAGATAACATCTTCTTGGAGCCTGAGTCACCATGGTAATGGGTATGTGACCTGTTTTTCAGGAATTAGAACCCCTTCGTCCACTCCAGGCCAGTTGAGACCACCAGCTCATCAACTGGGCCCATGCAGATGTCTGATAGATGACCTTTTGATGCCAAGAGGCTAAAAACTCTACCCTCACATCATGATAACATCGCCATTTTGTGAACACGGGTCTTTTGAAGAGCCATGAAGTCTGACGACGCTTGTGCAGATCATCAATTACCTCACCTCTCCTCGCCTCCAATCACCTATCTCCACATTTCAGATTACCTTGCCCCCTATCCCATTGATGAGTGCTTGGTGAGCTAAGGAGTCAAAAGAAAGATTTCTTGGACTCAAAGTCTGGTAGTAGTGCTTTTTTATTGAGAGAATAGCATGCGGACAGGACCCATGGGCAGTGAAGAGCTGCAATGTGTTGAGGGTTAGGACTAAATTTATAAGGCATGGATACATGACTTATTTTTACTAGACAAAGGAAAGATCATGTAAAAAGTCATTAAAATGGTGTCAGTGCAGGTGGCATCTGGCTATCATGCAGTCGTATAACTTTAGATATGAATCGGATCATACAGATTGGCATGTAGGCCAGGATGCCTTGGGCTTCTCTCCCTGGGGCAGCCTTAATCCACGTCACCATAAATATCCCTGATTCCGTATTTTTGGGGAAGTGGATGTGAGACTCATGCTCTCACTTCCTCGCATGGCTGCTTTGTGATTAAACCCTCTCTCTGCTGCAATCTCATCGTCTCAGTGTTTGGCTTTCTGAGCAGCGGGCAAAAGCAAACCTGGTTTGGTAACAACAGAAATGAACTGATTTCACCAGGATCATAGTTCTCTGTTCCTCTATCTTTTGGAATGGCAATACTATTACCCAGCTGCCCAAGCCCAAAATCTTTCTCCTCCTTGATCCTCTCTCATCTTCCTCAGCAGCTATGTCCTGGTGATTCTAACACCTTATTATCTCTGTATTCCTACCATCTCTGCCTCAGTTTGTGTCACTTTCTTCCCTTGCCAAATAGCTTTCTAGCCAATTTTATTGCTTCTCTTCTTGTTCCTCTCCAATCCATTTTCTTCACAGCAGCCAGTCTTGCCAAAATTCAATCTGATCATGTCATTCTCTCACTAAACCCTATAATAGCTCCCTTTACCTACTTGGGTTGAGTTCAAATGCATTCAAGACTCTTCATGGTCTCCTCTTCTGGTCTCCTCTTAACCTGCCACTCATCACTTTGGCTGTGCTCCAGCCCTATGTAACTTGTGGTTTCCTAAACACATCATGCTCTTTTTTCTTCCTGATGATTGCTGGCGATGGAAAATTTCAGAGATAAAGATGACAGCACATCTGAACGTAGCCCATTCTTTCTTTTGCACCCCTTAACTAACAAGGTGAGGAGGCCCAAGGCCTGGCCTGGCCCTCTCCTTTGTTTCTTCTTTGCCTGCAAGGCAGCCTCAGTGGGATCCTTTTTTTTTTTTAATTTTAATTTAATTTAACTTAATTTTTTGAGGAAGATTAGCCCTGAGCTAACTGCTGCCAATCCTCCTCTTTTCACTGAGGAAGACTGGCCCTGAGCTAATATCCGTGCCCATCTTCCTCTACTTCATACATGGGATGCCTACCAGAGCATGGCTTGCCAAGCGGTGCCATGTCCGTTCCCGGGATCTGAGCTGGCGAACCCCCGGCCGCTGGCCGCCGAAGAGGAATGTGTGCATTTAACTGCTGCGCCACCAGGCTGGCCCCAGTGGGCTCCTTTAGTTACTGGATTAAACTGCTTGCCAGCTCCTTTTCTTCTAGGGCTGTTGGGCAAGGCGTTTGACCAAATTGGAATTGTAAAAGCTTCAACTGGGGTTTGAACTTTGCGATGAAAATAGGTGTGATTTTGTTCAAGGCTGCTGAGCCATATCAAAAGAGAGAAGAATGCCATAGTTTATAGGCATCGTTTATGGGCATTCTATGGTGGACATTGGGACTGAAGCCCCAACTTGTAATATGATGTTGTCAACACAAATAATCCATAACCAATCTATAAATGAAAACTGGGGCGATTTTATTATGAGCCAGATCTGAGGACTAGCCCGAGGCCTTCCTTCCCCAAGGAGAGAAGGGCACCAAAGAAGTGAGGTGTACAGAGTGTTTATATACTGTCTTGGAACAAAGAGCCTACATCACATATGATAGGAATGCCCTTTTCACAACAGTCACGAGATTGCCTAGCTGGCACAGCACAGCTATTCACACAGCAGGTAGCAGGTCTGCTGTCTGGAGCTAGGTGGTCACAGTGCGGGCGCAGCAATCAATTTCTAGCCTAGGGAGAGATGCTTATCCTTAAGGAAATGCCAATGTGGGGGAAGTTGCATTTTTATCTTAAGGACATTTGTTCTTGTCTTTGGGACACAGCAAATGCTTAAAGCAGATGTACAATGCATGCTCAGCCTCATCAGACCCTTTTGGAAAGACAGGCAGAATTAGTTTAACACCAAATGGCTTCCTCTTATATTCCAGTATATCCTATTACTTGCCATTTATTTATCAATGTTATCTGCCTCCTCTGTGACCAGAAAATCAAGAACGAGATTCAGGAAATACTAGGTCCCTTGGCCAATTATAGTCTTAACGTCTTCCCACTCCACTTTTCCCTATCCTGCTCTACCTGGTAAACTCCTACTCATTTCTAACTTCTAAGAACATATCTCACCGTTCTCCAAGGAGGTTGTCACATCTTTGAAGGCCTGGACTTTACCTTCATCACTGTATCCCCAGTGCCTAACATTGCTGATGACTGAATGAAAGGCCATGCACCTCCTAAGTGTCAGGGTGGAATCCGAAAGGTCTGTTGCCAAAGACTCCTTGACACTTCTCTCTCATGGGGCCAGCCTACCACTGTCACACTGGGCCTTGTCAACTTGCAGCTGTCTCTGCTCAGTCCCCAAGTGGTGGCTGCATGTGGGGAAAGGTTGAGGATAATACTTTATTGAAACGATCTAGTCAGCAATTTAGCTGTGCCCTGACCCACATGGCTGTATTTAGAGGCACTCTCAGCACATGGCTGAGTTACCTTGCTCCTTTGTGGCTTTGATACTGGAGTCAGAGAAACAGAAAAGGAAATGGGTTCAGTGACCAGCATCACATCTGTCGACGAAAATAATCCATAACCAATCTATAAATGAAAATTTGGGTGAGTTTATTCTGAGCTTAAATCTGAGGATTATAACCCAGGGCCTTTCTTCCCAAAGGAAGAAAGGGCACCAAAGAAGTGGGGTGCACAGAGTGGTTATATACCCCCAGAGAGGATGTTTCACATAGGATTGAAATGTCCCTTTTACAATAGTCGCGAGACTGCTCTGTCAGCACAGTAATTGATGGACACAGCAGGTAGGTCTGCTGTCTCGGTGAACACAGCAGGGTGGCAGTTCTGTTGTCTCCAGCTGAGTGGTCAAAGGTGAGCTGGGTGGTCAAAGGTGAGTGCAGCAATCAGTTCCTAGCCTGAGGAATGAAAGATGCTTATCCCTAAGGAAATGCCACTGTGGGGGGAAGTTGCACCTTTTTCTCAAGGGCCTTTGTTCTGGCCATAGGAAATGTCTAAGCGGATATACAATGTGTGCGCAACAGCCACAGTCAGGACCTTTTGGAAAACACAAAGTCAGGCCGAATTAGTTTTATGCCAAATGGCTTCCTCGTATACTCCAATATATCCTATTACTCCAATATATCCATTTTTATTTGTCACATCCAAGGAGGGGAGGGTGGCCAAGGGGGTCAAGAATCTGCAGGCTTCTTCTCTCAGGAAAACTGTCAGCACAGGTCAAAAGCCTTTCCTCACCTCACAGCCTCTCCCTCTTTTGAGACTGAGCTGGACTGGGTGGGATAGTTTCCCGTAATTCAAGTCGGCTCTCTAGACTCCGAGAGGGTGGCGCATCTCCCTCTCTCTCCGTTCCGCCTCTGCTGTCCCCTCCCGGCGGGGGGCTGATTTCTCACTGACACGCAGCCTGAGGAGGGGAGAGAGTTTCCTCCTAAGTGTCCGAACGGAAAACTGGGAGGAGGCAGGGGCTGGCCCCGTGGCCGAGTGGTTAAGTTCGCGCGCTCCGCTGCAGGCGGCCCAGTGTTTCGTTGGTTCGAATCCTGGGCGCGGACATGGCACTGCTCGTCAGACCACGCTGAGGCAGCGTCCCACATGCCACAACTAGAAGGACCCACAACGAAGAATATACAACTATGTACTGGGGGGCTTTGGGGAGAAAAAGGAAAAAAATAAAATCTTTAAAAAAAAAATAAAAAAAAAAGAATGTGTTAAAAAAAAAAACTGGGAGGAGGCAGCCGGGAGCGGAGCGGAGACCGCGGCTCCAGCGTGGTGAGAGGAGGAGGAAGGAGGCCGAGGTTGCACAGCCGGGACACGGGAGGCGGCCGGGCGCAAACACAGGCGCCGAGGCAGCCGCGAGCGGAGCCCCAGGCACAGGCCGGCCTGCGGGGCGCGAGGCCTGGCCCCGGAAGCCCCTGCCGCGCCCCGGAGGCGGACCCTGGGCGGGACAACTCCCCCGAGAGAGGTTCTCCCGGCAGGCGGCCCTCAGCCGCCCCGCCCCGGTGCCGCCCCGCCCCGGTGCCGCCCCGCCCCGGTGCCGCCCCGCCCCGGTGCCGCCCCGCCCCGGTGCCGCCCCGCCCCGGTGCCGCCCCGCCCAGGAGCCCAGGAGCCCGGCGGCCCCGCCCTCTCCACAGCTCCGCCCCCTGTTCCGTCGCCGCCGCCGCCGCTTCCCGACTCCGCCTCCTCCCCCTCCCGGAGCCGCAGAGGCCTGCAGTCGGGCCCCAGGCTCAGCCGGCCGCGCTGGAGTCGAGTCGCAGCCTTAGCCGCTGCTCGCAGTCCCGCCGTGAGCGGAAGCGCTTCTGCTGCGGTCTCCGCCGCCGCCTCAGCCCTCCGGGCCACTGGCCTCTCCGGGCGGCCACGCAGGGTGGCGGCCCCTCCGGCCGAGCGCCGGGAGCGCGTACGGTGTCGGGAGCGGGCCAGACTGGCAGGGGTCTGGGGTGGTCTTGGAGAGGGGCGGGCAAGGGCGTGTGGTGCAGCCGCGCGGCCCGGCCGAGGGGAGGAGCGCGGTCTTGGGGAGCCTTGTGCGGCCCCGAGCCCCTGGGAGCCCTGCGTCCCCGCCGCACAGAGCGGCTCACGGAGCGTGTCTTCCCCCCGGGGGGCAGCTCCACACCTCGGGCGGGCGGGGCAGGATCTCTCCAGCTGGGCAAAGGGGGAAACTGAGGCTTACACAGCCGGCGAGAGTCGTAGCCTGGCTGGGACTCAGGGCCATCCTGGGCCGGCGCGGGCCTGAGCAGGGGGCTGGGAGGAGGAAGAGCCCCCACCCCCGAGAACCGGGGGAGGTTGATCGGGAGGAGGGGCGCCAGGCCCTGGGCCCACGCAGGCCCACCCAACGCTGTATGGCCTGGCTTAGAAGACAGGATCTCTGGCGGCGTCGGACGGAGGTCAGGGGCCGCTTTGGGGGCTTGGTGGTGCCCTGGGGAGCCGCAGGGGGAGAGACTGCTGGAAGGGCTGTGCTCTCGGGGAAGAGGGCTTTCTTGAGCGAGGGGGAAGGAGCTTCAGAAACTTCTTAGCGCGGGGACCCTTTGGTTTCTGCCAGGCCACTTTCCCTACCGCTCCATGGACTAAAGCGTCCTAGCTGGGGTTACTAAGAGGGAGGCCAGCCTACTTTGGGGAGAGGCCGGTGAAGGTGTCTTTTTCACGAAATGACGCGAGTTTCGTTCATGCCTCAAACAGAAATGCACGTATGGCCCTGGTAAACTGCAACAGAAGGCCGAATGAGTTTTTTCTAGGTGGTCTGGACCTGTCACCCTTCGAGAACCTCCAGAGACAGGACAGCAGTCCCAGGCGAAGGGGGAAGGAAGCTGGGACGAATCACCCTCCTGCCTGGCATGTAACCGGGGGCCATGTACTGCATGCGATTCGTGTTTTTCTTGGGGTGGGTGATTGAGTGGATTGTTTACTGTGGATGCATCTTGGAAAGGGAAGGAAGAGAGGACTTGGAGTTCTAAGGCGAGGGAGGGGGTGACATGTTATAGGCAATGAAGAGGGTCGTGTGGAGCTAGAAACCAGAAGCTGTAGAATGGGGAAAATGAGGGGACATGTAGTCGTTGTGGGGGAAGGGAGATGAAAGGGTTGCTGAGGGGAGGGGGACAGTCTCTAGTCTGGAGACAAAGATGGGAATCTTTCAAAGAGGGAGCGAAACTGATGAGTTTGAGAGGAGTCTGTTAGGAGTGGATAGTATCTTACAAGGTTGAGTAATAGCGGTTGGTCTGCAATCACTTCATTTTCTTTGAGTGAAGACAGTTGTAGTACTTTTATATACATGTTTTAGTTTTTGCACTCCCCACTCCCATTCTTTCTCCTGTTCTAAGGTTGCAGGCTGGTACTATTGTCTTGCAGGTAAGATTTGACAAAAGGGGAAGGGAGAGACTAATTAGCAAATGCATTAATTGGGGCCCTTTGTCCAAGATGATTCCGTGTTTAACTCAGATGTTTTCTTGCTGCATTCTGCTCCTCAGCTTTCTAACTGTGGTGACTGTTGGCGCAGTGCTCGGGGAAGAGCTGCCCCGATTCAGACAAGACGGGTTAGATTTTTCTAAACTGAGAAACACATATTTGACAGATATATATATATATATAAAAGCATGAAGATTTACTTGTCAAAGACTTATAACCATGGAAATGCAAATTGAAACAACGAGATACCATTTCACACCCATCTGATTGGCAGAAATTGAGTGACGTGATAACCATATTAGTAAGGTTGTGGGGAAATCAACTTTTATACACCGCTAGTGGGAATATAACTGGATCCAGCCGTGTTGAAGAGTAGTATAGTGATGTCTAATCGAAAGAGGGCAAACATACCTATTTACCCAAAATGTCCATTTTTGGTTATACTCAAAGAAATCCTTGCACACTTGTCCAAAAGAAGTACAAGAATGCTCATTGCAGCTTAAATGTCCACCAGCAGTGGAATACACAAATTGTTAGATAGTCCTGCACAATTGATGGTATAGCATGGTGAAAAACAATCTATAGCCACGTGGATTAAAATATTTGACTCTGAGAAATAGAAATGGCAAAAATTAGTATATATTGGAGTATATGAGGAAGCCATTTGGTGTAAACCTAAGTCAGCCTGACTTTGTTTTTTCCAAAAGGGCCTGACCTTGACTGTTGAGCACGCAAGCACGCATTGTATATCTGCTTTAAACATTTACTATGGCAAGAACAAATGGCCTTAAGATAAAGGTGCAGCTTCCCCCCACAGTGGCATTTCCTTAAGGATAAGCATCTTTCCTTAGGCTAGGAACTGATTACTGTGCTCACCTTTGACCACCCAGCTCACCTGTCACCACCCAGCTTGAGACAACAGACCTGCCACCCTGCTGTGGTCACCAAGTCAGCAGACCTACATGCTGTTTCCATCAATCGCTGTGCTGACAGAGCAGTTTGCGACTATTGTAAAAGGGACATTTCAATCCTATGTGAAACATCCTCTCTGGGGGTATATAACCACTCTGCACCCCACTTCTTCGGTTCCCTTTCTTCCTTTGGGAAGAAAGGCCCCGGGCCATGGTCCTCACATTTTAGCTCAGAATAAACTCTCCCAAACTTTCATTTATAGATTGGCTATGGATTATTTTTGTTGACAACTCTCACAAATATAATATGGGGTCAGGGAGTGAATAACAGAAGAATTCTTACAGAATGTTTCCACTTGTGTAAAATCTGAAAGCATGCAAAATTATTATATTTGTGGCTGTGTACATACGTAGTAATAGATTAACAACGCGCATGGTAACAACTAACACCAAGTTCAGAGTAGTGATGATCTCTGGGAAGAGAAGATGAGGAATGGGATTGGATAGGGCTATAGTTATAACTGTAATATTCTATTACTGAAAACATGTGAATCAGACCTTTTTTGAAAATTCAGATTTGCTTATCTTGGGTGTAGGTACAGGGATATTGATTATATTATTTTAAATACTTTTTAAGATATTTGAAATGTTTGTCACATGTGAAATTTGTTTTTTTCATACAGCACAGGGTTTTACCTTGTAATAAGGAAACTAGCTACAGGCTCCTGTCCAGCACAGCCTGTTAGGCTGCAGCTGGTGATCCTTTGGTCACCTCTTCTTGACCTGCACAGCCTAGTTTGCCATGGCTCACTTTTATTTTGGAATTGCTGATAGGCGTGGAGGATTTCCCCATCTTTCTACACATTCTAGTGGACCTAGCTGAGCAGTTTGAGCTTTGTCAAAATATAAGTGCTCCGGGGCATTCTGACTTGTCTTATTGGGAGGGACCCAGAAATCGGATTCTGAAAAAGCTCCCCAGTAGATTCTGATGCCCACTGAAGTTGGAGAAGCACTGCCTTAGACTTCTGACCCTGGGCTGTACTCCATTTCAGTGTTGCCCGAACTAGCCCCCCCGGCTTCCTTCTATTGCCCCCCCTGCAGGAGTAGGACTAATTTGGACCCATGTGATATTTGCTGTTTTGTAGGGCATGAAAGAATGATAGGAGGAGAGAAAGTAGCTGTGTACCACATTTGCCTTTGCATTCTTACAGTGATCACTTGCAGGGGGAAATACGATGTTATTTTTCTCTTCCTATGTCCCCCATACTAGCATTCTTGAATTTCTTTCTTTTTTTTTTTTTTTTTTTTGGTATATTAGCTTTTAGTTAACTACTGCCAATCCTCCTCTTTTTGCTGAGGAAGACTGGCCCTGAGCTAACATCCATGCTCGTCTTCCTCCACATTTTTTATATGTGGGATGCCTACCACAGCATGGCTTGCCAAGCAGTGCCATGTCCACACCTTGGATCCAAACTAGCAAACCCCGGGCCACTGAAGTGGAACGTGTGCACTTAACCGCTGAGCCACTGGGCCAGCCCCTAGCATTCTTGAATTTCTGAAGACCTGAGGCTTTTTAGCCAATTTTGGAAATATTTACCCATTTGTGTTCCCCATTAAGTGGTTTTTTATGCTTCCTGCTGTTTCATTTTTTCGTGGGTGGAGGAGAAGAGCTGAAGCAAGGACCAAGACTAGACTTGCCGCTGCTCTCACGCAGAATGCCAGCGTGGTTTTCAGAACAGCTGTGATGGCAGAGTGCTGTTCTGTGGGCTCACGGGAGAGGGACATTTGTAGTGGTTTCAATTGTCTTTTATTATTTTTAAACATGGTTGGGGATGATGAATAGAGTTCCATTGTGTTTTTGCTGCTGTCTTGAAGGATTTTTTTTGAAGGAAAGGTATGTAACTAAAACTAAAAATGTTTAAGAAAAATAGTCTTATGCCCACACGAGGAGAATAAACAGTTCTCACATATAGGCCTTACCCAAAGTGGTTTGTTTGGTTTTTGATCTGGTTCTCCTTAAATGGTTATTAATGCTGTTCCAGGGACTGGTCAGAACAGTTACCTGGAGTGACGCTGGGCAGGTGGAGGAGGAGAATGATGGGATCGCACTGGGGTTTATCAGTCGTTCCCTCAGGTCAGGATGTGAAAAGCTGTTCCTGCATTGTCTGCTTTTGTGGTAAAATATGTGTAGAAATAAGAGAGAGATTGTGGATTTTGATATATATAATCATTTGACCCTGCTGAAGGAGGAAAACTACCTCCCTGGAAGAGAGAGTAGCAAGCATTGAAGTAGTAGGACATTTTGCAGTGCTGTTGGGATGTCCCCTGAGTTGAAAGTTACCTGTCTGTGTCCGTTCTGCTTCAGCCCCTCTGATGTCAGTGTGTGCAGATGGTGCTCACTGATCTTCCATTGAAATGTGTTTTATTGTTCCAGAGCTAGAAAGTGGCAGTTTTGAAGGCTTGACAGAGGCAGTAGGCTAGGCTAAAAGTAAAACAAGTATTCATTTCATAATCGGTTTTGCAGATAGGCATTCGGACTCTCATAAAGAACAAAAATTACTTTCCATTTGGCTTTTAAGCTGTTTTGTTTTTTAGAATTTCTAATAGATTTATCTTGCTATGCAGATTTTTGTTGTTGCTGTTGCTGAAAATAATCCATAACCAATGTATAAATGAAAATTTGGGTGAGTTTATTCTGAGCTAAAATGTGAGGACCATGGCCCGGGGCCTTTCTTCCTGAAGGAAGAAAGGGCACCAAACAAGTAGGGTGTGCAGAGTGGTTATATACCCTCAAAGAGGATGTTTCACATAGGATTGAAATGTCCCTTTTACAATAGTCACGAGACTGCTCTGTCAGCACAGCGATTGATGGACACAGCATGTAGGTCTGCTGTCTTGGTGGACACAGCAGGATGGCAGTTCTGTTGTCTCCAGCTGGGTGGTCACAGGTGAGCACAGCAATCAGTTCCTACCCAAGGAAAGATGCTTATCCTTAGGGAAATGCCAATGTGGGGAGAAGTTGAATCTTTATCTTAAGGGCATTTGTTCTTGCCATAGTAAATGTTTAAAGCAGATATATAATGCGTGCTCAGTGGCCATGTCAGGGCCTTTTGGAAAAACAGTCAGGCTGAATTAGGTTTATACAAAATGGCTTCCTCCTATACTCCAATATATCCTATTGCTTGCCATTTCTATTTGTCACTGCCTCGGTACATATTGGAGCATCTGCTATGGGCCAGTAATCCCAGTACTAACCACTGACTCATTGGGGTGATGGCCTTCACTGTCAGAGACTTCATTCCCTGAGATACTGACAACAGTGCAGAGGAGTGTGCTTCAGCCATTGCTTTCTTTTTTTTCTTCATGCTTCCTTCTGCTTCCTGGCCTTCTGGGCTTGGTGGTGATCTGCCCACCTTTTCTGACAGTCCTGATCCCCTCCTTCTCCCGTGGGAAGAGTGCAGAGGCTTTGCAGAACCTTTTGACTGGGCACCCGTAAGTAAACCCCTTGAACAGTATTGAGCCAGACTGAGGGCCATCTTAGGGCTCCAGCTTCTCTTCCTTCATTGCTGCCTGTGTTGCTACTACCCACGCTTTGCCGTGGAGCCTGGAAAGTGCCCATGCCCGCCCCAGTCATACAAAGAGGCTTTGTGCTCTGAGGACTTTCTAAAAGCAGGATCACTGTAATTACAATTCCCAAAGCACAACCAAGCAGTGGGGGCAGGCAGGGTAAAGGTGGTATCCAAGTACTTGGTAGGGAGAAGCCAGGGGGATTAGGAATCATCTGGAGACGGTACCAGAATGGATAGTGGAGCGTTGTTGACAATTCTGCCAGGAGCTTATTTAATTGAATACATTTCAGTGTTTTAAATTCTAATACTTGGAAGATACTTGAAACTTTAAAAAGCACAAGACAGCCAGAACTTTTTTGTTTTGTTTTAGTGTAAAATTGTAACTGAAAGGTACTTTAGAAGAAGGAATGTGGAAATCTGGGCCTACTTTGCTTTCTGTTTATGTTGCTAGAATGATCGATTGCCCAAGAAGCCAAATACATAACTTGCTTACTATACAAGGGGTGCTTTTACTGAGCCTACTTTTTTTAAGTGTCTAAAAGTAAGCACTGACTGATGTTTTTGGGAGCTGATTTTCCCCTATCACCACCAAGAAAAAAATCAATAACCTGGGGATATGTGCTTAATAAACTCTTAGATCAACCCTCCTATGTCATGATGTGCTTCCAAGCTCTGTGGAGAATCCGTTAGTGAACACTTTTTTCTTACTATGTTAACTATTAGCATATTACTCTTACTGGTGTCTCAAACAAACTCTTTTTTCTTTTTTTTTTAAGGAATGCACCAAACAGTTGACTACAAAGGTGTCTGTAGGATAGTGGACTCTAATTGTCCTTACTCAAGGTGAGGGGAAGGGGTCCTTTTCACACCTGACGCCTGTGGTGTGTGACGCAGACAGGTAGACAGTGTGTGCTCCATGGAAACCTACAGCTACTGTGAGCTGGCCCTTCCTCTAGTTACCTGGTGGAGGCAGGTCAGGAGTTGGACCTTTATTTTTCCTGTCTAGCATGATTTTGTCCTTTTTGAGGAAATCTGCATTTTTTTATTGACAAATAAAATTGTATATATTTAAAGTGTTCGACATGATGATCTGATATATGTATACATTGTGAAATTATTACCACAATCAGGTTAGTTAATACATCCATCACCTCATATAGTTATGTTTGTTTTTTTTTTCAGTGAGAATGCTTAAGATCTTAGCAAATTTCAAGTATACAATACGGTCTTACTAACTATAGTCACTATGCTGTACGTTAGATCTTCAGAATTGCTCATCATTCAACTTATAAGTGAAGGCTTATGCCCTTTGACTAGCATCTCCCCATTTCCCCTGCTCCTGAGCCCCTGATAACCACCATTCTCCTCTCTCTGTGAGTTTGATTTTTTAAATTAAAATAAGATTTTTTTTTTTAGATTCCACATACAAGTGAGATCCTATAGCATTTGTGTTTCTCTGTTTGGCTTATTTCGCTTAGCACTATGTCCTCCAGTTTCATCCATGTTTTTGCAAATGGCAGAATTTCCTTCTTTCTCGTGGCTGAATAATATCCCACTGTCTGTATAGACCACATCTGCATCCGTCAGAGACTTAGGTTGTTTCCATATCTTAGCTACTGTGATTAATACTGCAGTGAATGGGGGAGTCCAGGCATCTTGAGGAAATGTTCCTTAAATTTATTCTCACACGAGACTACTGGGTAGTCCATTACAAAGATATTGCCCAAATAATCCTTTGACAAGACTGTACCAGTTTGTCAGCTAAATTTTGAGATTTAAAAATACACAAAGATCCATTTTATCTGCTTTAGTGAAAAGTAAGGTTGATAGCTACCTGCCACTCCCACGGTTTTAGGCAAATATATTGATCAAGGGTTACTTACATTTTAGCTTAATTATAAACTGTTATTTGGCTACTTCATTTGCTTCATTTATAATATATGTTTCCTTCAGGGGTTACCCTCTTTCTCTGTTCACCGCTCTTGTGGCAACTAAAAGTAATGATGCAACATTTATTGAATGCCTGCCATGTACCAGGCACAGTGAGAATTTCAGATGATTCAGATATGCGACAGTTCAGTGATAGATTCTGACAGTGTGTTAGCAGGACAATGCATTTCTGGGTCTGCTAACTCTTAGTAAGAGGGCAGAGATCATCAAAATTGCGTTAATAATAGTGATATGATAGAACCTTGATAATTAGTGTTGCTAAAGCACAGACCTAATCAGTTCAAAAATTTAAGTGGCTGCCTTCTAAGTAAAAGGAATATTTTTTGGTCTAGCATGCAAGGCCAGCATAATTGTGCCTTCATTATTCCCAACCTCTATGATTATTTCTCATGAATATTCTCCAGGGAAATAGAATGCCCTGTTGTCCATATGTGTATCTCTTTTTTATCTCTGTTACTTTTTGATTGTTACTTCAGCTCTTGGAATGCCTACCCTCCTTCAGTTTTTCCAAATCCTACTTATTTTTTAATATTTAAATAATAGTGGTCTCTTACTGTGTGTTGATTATGTACAAGGTTCTATTCTTTGTGCTTTACCTAGATTAATTCATTTAATTTTCTCTATGGTCCTCTATGGTTGATGCTAGTATTGTCCTTATTGTGCAGATGAAGAAACTGGAGCACAGAGAGGTTAAATAAGTTGCTAGAGATGGTGCAGCTACTAAGAGTGTTATCTGGGAGATGAACCCAAGCTGTCTTGTTCCAGAGTCTGTGTTTTAGCCATCGTGCTTTACTGCATCTCACTATATAGATAGCCTAAGCAAACTTAGCGGTTAGTTTTGGTAACAAAAGGTTGAATATAAACAAAGGTGATCACTGTTTTAGCCACTAAAGAGAATCTGCAGTCTTTAGTTTTACCTATGTTCCTCCTGAGAAGTATACTCCTTTAAAAAAAAAAAATCTGAATTATTGTGTTAGGATTACTTAATTGATTATTTTTAGTCATTCATTACTTTTTCACATAAGCAGTAGGAGTACCTGCATTGGAGTGGGTTCACTTTAGATCAGGCGTATTTAAATTGTTTCTTAGAAAATCTCTCATGTTCTAAGATTCTGAACTTTGGGGTCTTAATTGAGTGATGGTTTGGGTACTTAAGCAGATACAGAACTTCTCCAGGAAAAATTTGGCCCTACTTTGAGGGACTTTGAATCACACCTTTTTTGTGGACATGAGTACCCTTCCTGCCCAAAATCAGTGCAAGAATGGATGTGAGACTTCTTTGTAGCCGTCTTAATTTTCATGATAAACTGATTTGTCACAAGCTAAAGCATAAACATATCCCTTTCTTAAGTAGCATAGACTATGAACATTTTAGGCAGCGGCTGGAGAGGCCGGTGTTGGGTTGCTGCCATTTGAGATAGTGGATTATTTGAGGAAGATAATGTAGCGTAGTGGTTCCCAAATGAGCGACTTCAGAATTGGTTGGAAGGCTTGTTAAAAATGCTCTTTAGGTGGCCTCAAGTTGGAGTCTGAGTAAATTTTCTCATAAGCAGTTATAGATGTTGTTTCTAATATTATTTCATTTATATTATGGGCTTAATAGGCATTGGTGGGCCATCCATTTAGAAAATGTTCTATAGGAAAATGGGAGTCAAAGGTCAAAAGTAGGTATGGTACTTATAAACTTTTGAAACATGGTGTGTTTTTGAGTAGAGCACTGCAAACTCAATCTTTTTCTCCTACTTTGCTTATAGATACCTAGAAAGGAAAAATGAATTCTCGACCTTTCAAATTACTAAGCAATATATGGAATAAATTCATAGGAGGAAGATATTCTTCCTATTCAGGCAGGATAAAAACTGAGTAATCCAGATAATTGAGGAATTTCCACCCATTTACTGGGTTGAGTTTCTTTGAGAAGCTTAGACTCAGAACATATCCAGAGTTATATGTTTGGGGCCTCTAGTGGAAGACATTATTCTTGACTATGTTTGCTATATATCAATCTGAACTCTTGTGATCGAATTATCCAATATTTCTATTAAAAGCTGTGTGTCTATTGTTGGAAACAGAAATATTCGATGATATTTTTGAGCTTTAACTTCAAAGAAAAACTACCATTGTGTGCTTAAAAAAAAAACCAAATAAACTGAGAAAACCAACAAAGGCAAGAAGTCAAAAGATTTGCCTTCTTAAAATGAATTTGTGTGCCGCTCATGAAGTTGTTAATTTCTGTTGAAATCAAAACTAAAGTCAGAATTTGACTCTAGAATGTTTAGATAATACTGTACATATTTTGATTCTAACTCTTGGTAGAATGAAATTTTTTAAAAGATGAACTGTCTCAATGGACATGAGTGATTTTAACATAAACAATTCTGTGGGATGTGGGTAGAAGTCAAACTGGTTTTACCGTTCCCAGATCTTCTAATAGTACATTTGAGATGGAAACATATTTCTTTTTGAAATAAAATTGTTTGATAGGATAGTTATATTATTTTTCCTGATACTAAGTAATTAAAAACCCAAGGCCAAATTTATTTTGAGGCTTGATTAAAAATCTTTGCTTTGGAGCAGGGGAAAAATAAAGTCTTTGCTTCTATGGAAGAATAGTTATCTAATTTGAAAATGGGCTTTAGACATTTTTATTCTGTAGGGCAGGAAGACATATCCTCTACCCTCTGGGTACTTCAGGCTGGGCTACAAATTAAATTCACATAAGACAGAATAACAGGAGAAAATCAAGCAAAGCTTTATAACATGTATACATGGGAAACACTCAGGAAAACTGAGCAACTCCCCAAAATGGTGGAGGCTCTCATCTTAAATACCATCTTCAGCTAAAGACAAAGGAGGATGTTGAGGATAGTGATTTGGGTCTTCAAGGGGGTGGAAGGCAATTTACATGTGGACAGAAATGTAAATGGACCAACTACAGACAATGTGACCTGAGAGACATATTTTATGTTACACTGCAGTTATCTTATGCTATTAGCTCCTTCCTGGAACAGGAATTTCTATTTTAAATTCTTTCAGGCAGTTGGGATGGAGGTCAAAATTTCTTTCAGAGTTCTTAAAAATAAGCCACAGAGACACATTTTGTGGTGGCCAATTCTGATCTGCCACAATACCAAGATTGCTTTAAGAAAGGAGAGAGGCAAGTCAAAATTCTGTATGGGCCCCACAGAATTGACCATGCTACTTCCTGGGTTAGCAAAGCTCAGAGAGCTGGGCTGTGTTGCATTGAGGCGGGGCCCTAGCCTGGGAGGAAGTAGAGGTGAAACTGGAACTGCCTTAAAAAGCAGGTGGTAGTGTTAGGCTGAGTCAGGCCAGATTGAGCAGGGAGACTGCAGGATTCTCAGGCACAAAGGTGTAATTCACCTGGCAAGTTTCCTCAGAAAGTCAACATGTTCGTGGTGGACTCGGGACAGACTTGAGACTCAATGGAGGAAAATGAGAGAAGAGCAAAGGAAGAGTGAGGCAGGGACCTTAGGGTGCAGGCTTTGGAAGGAAATTTCTGAGCCTTTGAGGGAGGTCCCAGTTAAAGTTGGAATTCTGGAGACACTTCCCCTCTCCACACGCTGCAAGGAGGTGGAGGCTGCGGCAGGAGGCTGAGGGGAGACGCACTTGTTAAGTGTGTCGACGCAAAATAACCAATAAGCATTTTATAGATGAGAGAAATAAGGTGAGGTTTACTTGAGTCAGAGTGAGCTTTATAACCCAGGGAGGCCTTAGAAAGTATTCCAGAGAAGTGTGGTTTTCAGTATAGTCTTCTGTCTTTTTAGAATAAAGAACATAAAACACACCCAGATACATTTTCAGAGTTTCAAAGAGGTATTCAGTTGCCAATTAGCAGTCAATATGACCCTGTTGTCAGCAAAGGGACTAATATTGGCATTACCCATAGGGCATAGGAGGGGAAGTATGCATTCTTAAGAAAGCACATTCTTTAATGGTCAGAGCAGATGTACAGTGCATCCCCAACAGGCCATAAATCAGGCCTCCCTAGTTCAAGCTGAAGCAGTCCTGAACCTGATAGGCACCCCGTATACCTCAATATGGGAAAATCTCTTGTCAGGCAAAGGTACCCTTGTTAGAACAGAAAAGGTATATCCCCTTGGTTTGTTTTAAAATGACAGATTCCCACTACAATATTGGTGATACACACAAAGGTTAGCTAGTCTAATGTAATTTTATTATGCCTGGGATTAAAATTGAAATTCACTTATTTTAAAAGAAAAAAGAACACTTATGAAATAACACTGACACCTAAGAGCAATAAATTTCCAAGATGGTTCAATGGTACTTATGTGCTGTCTGTGACAAACAAAAGATGGCACCGCTAATATGCTCTGCCTAACTACTCGGGCATGCAGTGCTGATGTTTTATCCATGGGAGTGACAGATTCAAATTCAAAGAGATTAAACGACACTGCTCTTTTTGCTGGTCTCCCTCGTCCCCCTCCCCAGAAACCACTCATAGATACTCTGTGTGCAAGTGGATGTGGGACGTAGGAATTTGGGTTAGGTTTATGGCTCTGAGGTAGACCAATGCTTCTCAAACTTCAATTTACTTATATCACCTGGTTCTTGTTAAAATGCAGATTCCTAGCAAGGGTACGGGTGATGGTGAAGTAGTTAGGAGTAGCCAGAGGTGGAGTAGTGGCTCTCAAACTTCAGCCTGCATGACAGGCCTGTGGAGGGCTGGTTGAAAGGGAGTTTACTGGCACCTGACCTCCTGAGCTTTGGATTCACCTCACTGGGGTGGGGCCTGGTATTCTGCATTTTAAACAAATTCCTAGGAGATCCTACTACAGCTGGGGGTAGGGGCACATTTTGGGAGCCACTGGGGTAGATATAAATAACCCTGAGGAGAATCAAACCATCCATCTTGGCTTCTTGAGCATTCTTGTATAACTAAACTAAAAATGGTGGAGAAAGAGGTTGCTGAAAGTAATAGAGTAATTAATACTGTTCGTGTTAAGCAAGTTAAACAATTCTGCCAGACCTGGTGGTCCAGTGGTTAAGATTTGGTGGCTCTCACCACCTGTCACCCCGGGTTCTTTCCTGCTCAGGGAACCACACCCTCCATCTGGTTGTCATACCATGGAGGCTGCATGTAGCTGTGATGCTGAAAGCTATGCCACTGGGATTTCAAATACCAGCAGGGTCACCATGGTGAATAGGTTTCAGTGGAGCTTCCAGACTAAGACAGTCTAGGAAGAAGGATGTGGCCACTCACTTGTGAAAAAAATTGGCCAAGAAAATTTGGAGAAACATTTTCCATGAAACGTTTTCTCCATGAAAACATGGAGAAAGCCCTGTGAATAGCAGTGGAACATTGTCTGGTCTGATATAGTGCTGGAGGGTGAGAGGATGGTGCCAAAAGACCAGGCAGGGTTCCCCTCTCTTGCACGGAACTAACAACAAAATGGCAGCTAGCGTGTATTGAACATTTACTGTGAGCCAAACACTGTGCTAACGCTCTTTGGTCATTTTCTCATTTAAACTCTTAACAACCTTTGAGGCAGGTACTATTATTCCCACCTCACACATGAGGAAACTGGGGTTTAGAGAGTCTGAGTAACTTGTCCAAGTCCACACTTGATGGAGACAGCTGGCCCACCACAGCCCCCAATGTTTTACACCTAGAGACTTGGAAAAATAATCAGGGCTTTAGAGGCCCTCCCATCCCCCAGGGAGTGGCTAACTCTGGCATCCCTGCTCCAGTGAGTGGCCTCCACCTCTCCCTCTATTTTAAAGAAGAGTGGTTATCTGTGGCCACAATGCTCAGAAGCCAAAGGACAGGGCCTTTCTTGTCTGATGGCCAGGAGCCTTGGCAAAGAAAAGTACTTCCAGGCCTGAGAATCAGAGACTGCGGAAAGCTGAGTAGTGAGGAGCTTCCTGGAAGGTTGGAGACAGTACTAAGATACAGAAAGCTTGGGTTCCAGGGCCTGTTCTACTTCCAAGTGGCAGTGTGATGTTGGGCAAGTCCCTTCTCTTCACTGGGCCTCAGTTTCCTTCCTGTACCATGGGAGGATACTTCTAGATGATCTAATAATCTCTTTCCTTCCCCTAGCCTGCCCTTATCCCTGCCTACACCACCCCCTGCCCAAACTGGCGCTGACATTCCAGAAGCAGCCTTGAACTGAGGTTTGAAGGTCCCAGGTGGGAGTTGCTATCCAACCCTGAGTTTCCTCCTGAGCTCTGAGCCCTGTGCACCAGGTCCTGATAGGGTATCTAGCCTGGGCAGATTGGAGCCATCAGAGGCAAGAAAGGCCCTGAGCCTCTGAGAAAGCACTCAGGGGGACCTGCATTGTGATGACCTCATTGACTCTATGACATCATCCTCTCTCCCACCCTCTACTCCTCCCTATCCGCAAACAACCATCAGTCTGAATCCCAATGGCTGTGGAAGTCTTCTCTATTACATGCTGCTAGTCTTCTGTCTCAGCCAGCAAGAAGCACCATGAAATGGGAAATCACTGAGAAACTCATGGCTTTTTGCTGCAGAAACTGAACAAACAGGAGATGCAAAGAGTACAGGGACATGGCCCTGACTGGACCACGAGGTCTTCTTTGCACATTGCAGTGTGCGGGCTGCTGCCTCTCCAGTAGTGAAGGGCCTCATCTCCAGTGATGATGTGAAGAGCTCTTTATCACCCTTAACCCCAACTACCTGAGTCTGGCCGTGGTGGACCAGCTACTGGACTACTTCTACAGTGACAAGGTGGTGATCTCGGAGCAGAATGTGGAGAACCTCCTTCATGGGGCCCAGTATTTCAACACAACATGCCTTTGAATCCACTGCAATGGCTTCCTGATTAAGTCCACTAGCTTTCTCAACTGTTTGCACTACCCCATCTTGGTTGAGATGTTTGAGCTCAGAGGTATCAGACTTGGCCTACTCTGGCATTTGTGACAACTTCCACTACTGGTCCAGTCCTGAGGGCTCCATGCAGCCTGAGGGCTCCATGTTCTGTCCACCTGTCATCTTCAGCCACCTATTTCAAGATCAAGACTTGCATGTGCTCAACAAGGACCAGGCTCTCAGTGCACTCATCATTTGGGTGTACTTTCAGAAGGATGAGCGGGAGGAGTATTTCACGAAGTTCCTCTATTACACCGATCTCAGCGCTATCTCTAACAAGACATTGATGCTTGCCAGCTCTAAGTTCAGGGGCATGGAGAACAACTCAGCCCATGCAACTCTGATTGCAAATGTCCTTGTGGAACAAAAGCAGGAGAGTCCATCCAGCTTGCTGAGCTACCAGCAGTAAGGGGCCCTGCTTCATTCAGTGGTCATCCTAAGTGGTAGGAAGGCCCAGGCAAGTTCAGTGATGGAGTGTTTGCATATGTCAGCCAGGAAAACCTGTGGTTGAAGCTCTCACAGATGCCGTATCAGGCAGCAGCACTTAGTGCCACCTCTGCTGGTCACTACGTCTCCATCTCTAGTGGTACCACTGACCAGATTTTAGGGCTGAAGATGGCTTGGAGGTATGCCATGGATGACAACTCATGAACTAAGGTCCCTCAGTTATTGGGCTGGATGCTGGGCTGGGTGTCCCCACCCAGGCAATTCATCCTGGCAAAGGAGTGAAGTCCAGAGCTCTGGGGGTTGGGGCAGCTCACTGGGAAGCCACATCCCTTTGCTGTCTGGCATGGCTTCTCTGCCCCTGACCAGCTGGTGCTGCCTAAGTCACACAGTGTGCCAGGCACCAGGGAAAGGACTGCTCAGTGAGCAACAGAACCTGCATTGTCACTCTGAGGCCCAGATTTGTGCAACTTCTGCACCCTTACTCTGTACCCCACTTCCTTAAAACAGTGTATTTAAATTTCCGTATTTCTCTCTAGACTATGAGATCTTAGCAGCCAGGAAATGTGCTGTATGTGCCTTTATAGCCCCAGAACCTAGCACAGTGCTCAGCACTGATTAAATTTCTCCTGCCTTTATCAGCAGAAGGATGTGTTCTCTCCCCATGTCCAAGTCACAGGGGCATTAACTGCCCAAGGGTGAGGAACCATTTCAGATCAATTGGACACTGGGAGTTATAACGGTACCACACTAGATGGTGCAAATGCAAAGATGGATATATACCATGTTTCCCATGCTATGATCTGAGTCTGGAGAGGGAGGTATGCACACAACTATATTATAATGCACCAAGATAGAAAGAATGGAGTGGAGAAGGACTGGGAAATCAGTGACAAATTCCAACTGGGGAGAAGGGGAGGTGGGGACGATGGAAAGCTCCCTGGATGCAGCAGCATCCTGTCTTGAGCTAGGCCCTAAACACTGACCATAGACAGGCATTTGAGGAAGAAAAACTTTTGATGCAAAGGCATGGAGGTTTTTTTTTTTTTTTATCTTGCCTATTTTTTTTTATTAAGGTTATGAAAGTTAACATCCTTGTGAAGTTACAGTTGTACATCATTATTAGTCATGTTGTAGGTGCACCACTTCACCCCTAGTGCCCTACCCCCACCCCCCTTTCCCCGGCAACCACCTATCAGTTCTCTTTGTTCATATGTTAACTACCACCTATGAGTGGAGTCATACAGAGTTCATCCTTCTCTGTCTGGCTTATTTCACTCAACATAATACCCTCAAGGTCTATCCATGTTGTTGTGAATGGGACAACTTTGTCCTTTTTTATGGCTGAGTGGTATTCCATTGTATATATATACCACATCTTTATCCAATCATCAGTTGCTGGGCACTTAGGTTGGTTCCATGACTTGGCTATTGTGAATAATGCTGTGATGAACATAGGGGTGCATGGGACTTTTGGAATTGCTGATTTCAGGTTCTTAGGATAGATACCCAGTAGTGGGATGGCTGGGTCATAAGGTATTTCTATTCTTAACTTTTTGAGGAATCTCCATACTGTTTTCCATAGTGGCTGCACCAGTTTGCATTCCCACCAACAGTGTATGAGGATTCCCTTTTCTCCACAGCCTCTCCAACATTTGTCACTCTTGGTTTTGGATATTTTTGCCATTCTAACAGGTGTAAGATGAGATCTTAGTGTAGTTTTGATTTGCATTTCCCTGATGATTAGTGATGATGAGCATCTTTTCATGTGTCTATTGGCCATTCGTATATCTTCTTTGGAGAAATGTCTGTTCATGTCCCCTGCCCATTTTGTAATTGGGTTGTTTGATTTTTTATTGTTGAGTTGTGTGAGTTCTTTGTATGGTATGGAGATTAACCCTTTGTTGGATAAATAACTTGTGAATATTTTTTCCCAATTAGTGGGCTGTTTTTTTTTTCAATCCTGTTTTCCCTTGCCTTGAAGAAGCTCTTTAGCCTGATGAAGTCCCATTTGTTTATTCTTTCTATTGTTTCCCTCATGATATTGATATTATTTCAACCCTCTTGAACTTATTGATGCTTGCTTTATTTCCCAAGATATGATCTATCCTTGAGTATGTTCCATGCGCGCTTGAGAAGAATGTGTAACTTGCTGTTTTTGGATGAAGTGTCCTATATATATATATCTATTAGGTCCATCTCTTCTAATTTTTCATTTAATTCTATAATTTCCTTGTTGATTTTCTGTCTGGATGATCTGTCCATTGGTGTTAATGGGGTGTCGTTGAGGTCCCCTACTACTATTCTATTGCTGTTGATGTCTCCTTTTAGTTTTGTTAATAGTTTCTTTACAAATTTTGGTGCTCCTGTGTTAGGTGTGTATATATTTATAAGTGCTATGTCATCTTGGTGGAGTGTCCCTTTTATCATTATATACTGCCCCTCTTTGTCTTTCTTTATCTGTTTTGCTTTGAAGTCTACTTCGGCTGATATAAGTATGGCAACACCTGCTTTCTTTTGTTCATTATTAGCTTGGAGTATTGTCTTCCATCCCTTCACTTTGAGTCTGTGATTGTCTTTGGGGCTGAGGTGTGCTTCCTGGAGGCAGCATATTGTTGGATCTTGTTCTTTGATCCATCCTGCCACTCTGTGTCTTTTGATTGGAGAGTTCAATCCATTCACATTTAGAGTGATTATTGAAACGTGGGGGCCTACTGTTGCCATTTTATCACTTGTTTCTGGTTCTTTTGCATTTTGTCCTGATGGAGAGCTGTTACTTTGTGTTATTGTCCTTCTGCTTATCTCCTTTGTTCTGGATTTTGTAACCCCTTTCCTTTTTTTGATTTTTCAGGAATGAGATTCTTCCTGATCATTTCTTGAAGAGGAGGTTTTGTGGCGATGAACTCCCTTAACTTTTGTTTATCTGGGAAAGATTTTATTTCTCCATCGTATTTGAAGGATATTTTCGCTGGGTAGAGTATTCTTGCCTGCAGGTTTTTGTCCTTCAGAGTTTTGAATATTTCATTCCAATCTCTTCTAGCCTGTAAGGTCTCTCCTGGGAAATCTGCTGATAGCCTTATGGGGTTTCCTTTGTAAGTTATTTTCTTCTGCTTGGCTGCCCTTAGTGTTCTCTCCTTGTCGTTGACTTTTGCTAGTTTCACTACTATATGCCTTGGGGTTGGTCTTCTTGCGTTAATAAAGTTTGTAGATCTATTGGCTTCTGTCACATGAAGTTCCATCTCTCTTCCCAAGTTTGGAAAGTTCTCAGCTATTATTTCTTTGAACAGGCCTTCTGCCCCCTTCTCCTTCTCTTCTCCCTCTGGTATACCTATAATCCTTATGTTGCATCTCCTAATTGAGTTGGATAATTCTCGGAGAGTTTCTTCATTTCTTTTTAGTCTTAGTTCTCTCTCCTCCTCTGTCTGCAGCATTTCTATATTCCTATTCTCCAAATTGCTAATTCTTTCCTCCATATTATCGACCCTACTGTTCAGAGTCCAGATTTTTCTTAAGCTCCTCCATTGTGTTCTTCATCTCCAGTATTTCTAATTGGTTCTTCTTTATAGTGTCAAGCTTTTTTGTGACATAGCTCCTGAACTCGTTGAGTTGTCTATCTGAATTGTCTTTTAACTCGTTGAGTTTTTTAATAATGGCAGTTTTGAAATCATCGTCATTTAGGTTATAGATTTCATTGTCTTTGGGATTGTTTCCTGGGTGCTTATCATTTTCCTTCTGTTCTGGAGATTTAATATATTTTTTCATACTGCTTGATGGCGTGAATTTGTGCCTCCGCATAGAGATAGAGTTTAGTAGCTGCTTCCACTTGTTGCAACTGGTGGGGCGTGGGGGGCAGCTGTTTAGACTGCACCAACCAGGAACCCTGTCAGCTGTTACTGACTGGACCTGGACCCCTCCTCGTAGTCACAGTGGTCCTGTGGGGTCCCTCGTTGGTTGTGGGGGCAATCGCAAGGGGGTCTCAGGCTGCTGGTGCCTACTGTTGCAGCCCACTTAGACGTGCTCCCTCCTTGTGGTCTGCAGTGGTGTTGTGGGCTTTCCCAGCAGCCAGGAGCAGGATCACCTATAATCGCTGCTTTGTCCCTAACAGAGCCCACAAGATCACACTTGTCCACTATAGGTCCCAGCAGAGCTATGGGTATCTTCTGTAGTCTGTCGTTAGCTCACCTAGCTGTGCTACTTTTGCCCCAGGGCCTTCCCGCCTTATGATTGCCAGTCGGGACCTCTCCACTAGTGCTGTGCAGAGGCTTTCGCTGAGGCTGCTGTAGGAACCTGGAGCTCCCCCCTGGGCGACGTAGCCATTTCACCGTAGCTCCACTCTGCCCCACTCCACTTTCACAGGATCTCTGGGAGCCCCTTGCCTCGTCTGGGACACGGCCAGAGTCCGTGGGCCTGGTGGTGGCTTGTAAGCTGCTGCCTTGTGGTGAATTCTGCTCTAGGGAGCTTCCTGGTGTTCCGAATGCTGGGCGGGTCCTCCCTGCCAATGGCAAGCAGAGGCCCTCCCTGCTGGGGGGATGCAGGACCCTGGAGCATCCCCCTGGGCTGCAGAGCTGGGTGTTGGAGCTCCACCCAGTCCCCAAGCACGTCCATGGGAAGTCCAGGCACCCCCTGCACCGACCTGTGCGCTGGCAACCGTGGGCCCAGCAGCAGCTGGTGGTCTGGTGCAGTGCCATGGAATCCACCTGCCGGGAGCTTCCCTTTGTTCTGGATTCTGGGTGGGTCCTCCCAGCTAATGGCAAGCAGAGGCTTTCCCTGCTGGGGGGGTGCGGGACCCCAGAGCCTCCCCCCAAGCCACAGAGCAAAGGCATGGAGGTTTTACAAAAGGGAAAGACCACCATTGTGGTTCGTAGCAGTGCTGGCATGACCTAAGTGCTTGGTAACTGCTTATTTTGGCTGCCCTGCCCCAGAGCCTGGTGGGCACTGATGCTGGACTGAAAGAGGCAGTGATGTCCTCTGCCCTGTCCATGGAGCCCCAGGCAGCTGTTCCCTCCTCCACATCAATCTGAGAAATGCTATCTTGGAGATTTGTCTGCAAGACAGCCCCAGGGGTCAACCGACCAACAACCAGTTGGCTTATGGCAAAATATGTGAACAGAGTCTCTTACATACCAGTGGGCTTACTCTGAGGAGCAGAGGAGCACCGTGACCTCAGAGAGTCTATGTGCATGAGGTGAATTTCCATTTGTATGTGTAGATATGCATTAAGATGTCTCTGTGAGGGTAAATAAATATGTGTAGTAAGTGCATGTGTGTATACAAACATGTGGACAAAAGTATGCACACATACCCACACCTGCAGTATCACAGGCTAAATGTTATATAGAGAATATTTTGATAATTTTAGGCAGCACAGTGTCCAGAGGACTATGTGCTCCTTACCAGCTTGTAAGTAGGAAGTCTACTTTTAAGTCCAGTATTTCAGAGCCCGGTTTTGGATCCTTTCCTGGTTTCCCAAAATGGATAGCTGGCAGCTGACCAAGAGGATGGCCAGCTTTACCTGGCAGGAGAGAGGGAAACACCATGAGAGATGCCTCACAGCCCTGTCCAATGGGGCCAAGTCAGAGAACCACAGATGTTCTGGGCTGGAAGTTGTCTCCTCCATCCCCCTCCAGAGCCTGAATCTCCTCTGTGGCATCCCTCCCAAAGTCTACACCTGAATAGTGAGTAAGTAGGAATTCATTTTCTCTCCAGCAGCCCACTTCTCCGGTTTGCAATATGCAGTATTGATCCACTGCCATATGTACCTCAAACCTCTCATGCCCAGAGTGGGGATCATTACTGCCCTTTGGTCCTGCTGTGGGTCACCATTCACTCCCCTTGTTCTGCTTTCCTTTGTGTTTGATCTGGTTTCCACCTCTCTTCTTGCCTTTGCTTCAGTTACTGCTTATACCTAATTCTCTGTGAATTTTCTATTGAAGAGTCCTCTGAGGAGTGCTACAGGCTTCTTGCTGGCTTCAAGCAAGTGAGACTGTAGGGGGAAGAGGGACACTTCCTAGGTTCACTCCTATAGTAGCACCTTTTCCTGGGGGGTGTTAGCTGCTTCTCACTCCCTGCCCTACAGGCAGAGTGAAGAGGTCTGTTTCCTCACACTCAGGGGTGATGTGATGGAGGGTCATGAAAGGATGGTTTTAAGAAAGGTGATTTAAAATCTTCCTGTGACATGGGCTTGCTCCCTCTTAGCACAACTAGGTTGGCCTGTCCTTGTCAAATCACTCTCAAACTAGTGTGGTATCTCCAAATTACGGCAACTTAAGGACACCATTTCTGGAAGCAACCTCTGGTTCTTGTTACAAAAGTACTCTTATAAGAGGACAAATGGGGAGCTGTGACAACCAGAAACTTCTATGGACACTGCAAATCGTCTGGGGGCAAAATCATCCCCAGTTGAGACCACTGCTGTAGCAGGAGCTAAACACTTCCTAGGCCTTTGGGGCATGAGGTGAGTTTTCCCTGCAGAACAGAGATGGAATCTAGCACTCCTCATAGGCAGCTGGAGGACATGAAAAAAACCATCAAGTGTGCTAGGGCGCTTGGACAGGGCTCCAACTCATTCAAGTGGAAGGCACCAGTATTTCTATATTTTGCCCTGATCGTAGATATGTTTTTCCTTTCTCTGAATTTGTGTTGGGATTTCGCCCCAGAAATCATCCTGAATATGGAAAAATTAATACACCATGTGATTCTGCCAAGCTTCAACGCCTCAATAAATGGACACTTTTACAAAATTAAGTATTGCTAAAACGTTATATGAGAAAGTCAAGAATAAAAACGATGGGAAAAGTCTAGAAAACGGGCAGTTCTGTGTTCAGTGTTTCAGAAAACTCTTGGGAGATCTCAGCTCTAAGTTCTCCCTGGCAGTCAGTGCTGGGAGACTGCAGCTTTTTATTCACTAGTTCTGCTGCCCCCAGGCAGCATGAAGCCGTGGATGCCTCCCACGTACGAGTGCAGCCCGACCTGTGACAAACCAAGCTTGGCTTCCAGGCTGGGCCTCATCTCCCAGATCCAGGAAAGCACGTCGCCTGCGCCCATTGAGACTCCCCTTTGTCCCAGAGTGAGTTGACCCCCCCCCCCCCGCCCCGCACTGGCCGTGGGTGAGGAGCAAATGAAGGTCGCCGTCACAGTTTAGCGATGTCTGCGTGCCCCCTCGGGTCATCTTGTGGACTCACGGAAATTCTCGAGGCCCTGGTCTCTGTTGATGGCCCTGGGGTTGCTCTGTCCCAGCCCCTGCTTGTTTTCTTTACGGGGCTATGTCTTTGAGCCACGGCTTCAAAGGCAAGGAGATCCTCACACCTTTGAGATGTCTGGAAAGGATCTCTTCAAAGTCATACCGTATTGTCAGGACAAACTTCAAGTTTCATGAGAGAAAGAGGGGATATCAAAATCCAGAAGACACAACACTCAATTTTATTATTGTTTGCTAAGCACAAGAATGCAACTTGCCCTTGCGTTTCCATATCAGCTCTAAGATCCCGAAAACCAAAATCATGCTTGTACATCTTCAATTTCCACAAAAAACAAAAAGTTTAGAGAGAACATCATTTATTTTTCCTAAATAATTTAAGATTTACAGTCGCCATTTACTTTTTCAAATTTCCAGGGAATATTTGCCATTTCCACAATTTGAAATAAATTTTTTTACGGAAAACTTCCTTTGGTGTGCTATTATGTTACAGACTTCTGTCAGTTAAGGTGAAGTTCACTGCTGTAACAGGTAAATACAAAAATATCACTTGCTTGAACATCCTACAAACTTATCTTTGTTTCATGTAACTCCTAAACTTAGGCATCAAAGATCAAATGACCCTGTTTGTTCCTTTTCTCCTAACAATGATTTATGGACCCAGGTATCATCTATTTTGTGGATTTGCCATTGTCAACATGTGACATCAAATCCTGCTACAGTGTTTGGGCCTAGTGCACTCATCACAAAGGGTGAAAAAGCCGTTGCGCCTCATGGCCAGCCCCTATGAGGCAAACATCACTTCTAGACACACATACTTGGCCAGAACTGCTTCACATGGCCATAGCTAAGAGTAAAGAGGCTGTGCAATAGAATCTAATTTTCTGACTAAGGAGAAGGGGAGACAAGTTTGGTGGATAAGAGCCCTGTTGGTTTTTCCACTGTGTGCACCAATGCTGTTTTTAGCATTAGCGTCCAGTTTTCTTGCTTGAACACATTTTATCCAGTAAAACTCTGACTCAAAATCTGATTCCACATATTAAACTCAGGAAATAGAATTGAGTGAAGAAGGCAAGGATGTCAATCAATATGGTTCACAGCATCATTGGCTCTTTAAGAGGGAGATTCACGTTGATTCCAAGGTTGTAGATTGAAGTGAAAAAATAGCCAAGACCATTATTGTCTCAAAATAAGAAAGAAAGTAATTAGTAGTTTTCGTAATTTTTTTTAAAGGTATGTTTTTTGGTGAAGAAGATTGACCATGAGCTAACATCTATTGCCAATGTTCCTCTTTTTTCCTCCCCAAAGTCCCAGCACATAGTTGTATATCCTCGTTGTTACCTGTTCTAGTTCTTCTATGTGGGATGCTGCCACAGCATGCCTGATGAGCAGTGCTTAGGTCCATGCCCAGGATCCAAGCCAGCGAATCCCGGACCACTGAAACGGAGCCAGAGAACTGAACCACTTAGCCACAGGGCCAGCCCCCTAGATTTAGTAATATTTAGATATAGATTGACACTGGTGCCATCACTCAGTCACAGTGACAGATGCTCACATGTCAGGATGGTATATAGTGTTATTCACTCAGCATGCAGAGAGATTTACAGTGGCACACACTCTTTCCTGTACTTTCAACACACTTTATTGTCATTCAGTTTATATGTGATGTGGTAAGTGAACATCTCCAGAATTATCCTTTCTTTATGCAAGTTCTTGACAAGTTCTACAGTTCCTATTATGCAATTTGTAGTATACAAGTGTGGGACCCACTCTTTAAGGTCCTTGAACACAAACATTTTTTAAAATGAGTGATACCCAATCCCAACCTCTTCTCCGTCTGCCTTTATTCCTCATCAGCCCATGTTTCAAGGCCTGACTTCACAACCAGGCCTGCGAATCTCCTTGAAGGAAACCTTCAAGCAGATCAGTGAAAAGAGGTGATAAAAAAAAACAAAAAAGCAGTCTCTGGCTTGGACAGCTCTTTCCTGCACCGTCCCATCAGATGAAGAAGGTCAGATGGCCCTGAATTGTGAGTTTAAATGAAAACACATTCAATAGGAACCCCTAATTCATAATTCATGCAAATTTTACCTCCTCACACTATTCTCTTTTAAAAAATATTTTGAAATTGACATTTACTTATTTATTTATTTTGGTGAGGCTGAGCTAACATCTGTTGCCAATCTGCCTCTTTTGCTTGAGGAAGATTGTCCCTGAGCTAACAACATCTGTGTCAGTCTTCCTCTATTTTGTGCATGGGTCACCACCACAGCATGGCTTGATGAGTGCTACATAGATGTAGGCCCACGCCCAGAATCTGAACCCATGAACTGTGGGCCCCTGATGTGAAGTATGCCAACTTAACCACTACGTCACTGTGCTGTCCCCTTTCAGACTATTCTTAAAGTTTTCTTTTTCTATCATCCCCCACTCCACTCATCCCTGCTCCCCAAAGTACACTTACCTTACTCCCAACCATAATCACAAACCAGACCTCGGAAATATTGGCTATTTTATATGAATCCACACCGAACTAGAGAGGTCTCTTTATTTCAGCTCAAGGAAAGCAGGCAGAGGGTTCTTTGCCCCAGGGGGGTCGAGTCTCCTGCCCAGGGCACAGGTGAGCACAGCAGCACACCCTACCTTCCTAGATCCATCTTCCTCCCTTTTTGTCCAACAAATTCCTTCCTTTCCGAGATAAAAATCTCAGTGGCATGCTTAAATTCGTTACAGTTCTGTTTCTCGTTTTATGCAATCCATTATTTCATCATCCTCATCACTCAAGAAAGGCTAAGAACCAATCAGGTGAACTCAGAATTGGAGAGAGTCTTTCGATAAGAATGACTGAATAGTCCTGTATTAATCATTTCTATGCCTGCTGCTCATTAATCAGTTTTTGTCCCTTTTGTTTTTTCAATTTGCATATGTTCATATAATCCTTGCATATTATACATTAATGAAAGAATGAATTGATGAATGCAAATATATAAGTGTGAAGATCTGATTCAGGAGATGATAAGGCTCAGCCAAGGAATTAACATACAACTACATTTGAGAGCCAGTTTTGAGGTGCTTCCGATGAGTTGGGTGATTTTCCTGGTGCTCATTGGTCTGTTCCCTGAATTACCAGGGAGTGTGGGGAGAGAAGTTCCCGTCTGTGCCACCTCAACTCTGGGTCTGAGGGAAGCTTTCTGTGGGTATTAGTACCAATATTGCTGAAGCAAATATTCCCATTCAGCATCCTTGGGATTACCAGAATATACTGCCTACTTTTGCCTTTATGTGAGTTCAATTTTCAACCTCAAATGGAGAAAATAACACACTTAAGCTCTTTTAGAGCTGAAATTATTTGATGGAGGATTGAGGTCAGGTGTCCAGAAATTCAGCCTCATCCCTAGAGCTCAATGTGCCCCATTCGTCCTGAAAAGAGGAGCTGCACTGATGCTCCACCCTGGAGTCAGGCTGGAAGGAGTGAGGTTCTCTGTTCCTACTGCAGTCAGGCCACCTGCTCAGGAATTTACTGTCTCACAGGGAAAACATCAATTCTCTTGCAGTTTACTGAAGGAAAATCTTTTGAAAATACTGCATACTGAGATTTCTCTTTTTGAGGACCTGCATTTGTATGATATGAAGTAAAATTATTGTACATGTAAATCAGAATACTTTGTTCTATAAAATATATATACTGAGAAATATCATGTGCAAAATAAACACAGAAAAATGAATTTAAATCTGTCTGACTGATTATGGACCATAATTCATGTTTTTCTCTGCTTCTCATGTCAGATTGTTGTTTTCTGGCCTCATTTTTAGTTGATGAAGCAACTTTAAAATGTATGAGCACCTGGACTGTGTAAGAATCATCTCACCACTGTTTTGTGTCTAGTTCTCTTCCTAGTTTCCTTAAATTTTCTTTTTACAAGTTTTTTAATGAAGAGAAATCTTCTCCTGATTTCCAGTCAGACAATTTCCCAAACACAGCACTTGTATTCTTCCTCCTTCAGTGACAAACTCATTCCTTGCCGTAAAACTTCATAGTCTCGGCTCCTCCCTGAATCTCTCTTCTGACCCAAGTGCATCTCTGGCTGTTCCCTTGCTGCCGATGCCCAGTGACAATTCTCCAAGAGGGTCTCTGTGCTAAGAATGTATATGTTGAATATGACATGGTAAAGTCAGTGTGGCCATTGGAGGAAATGAGAAGGAGGCTTGGAAAGAAGAACTTTATTATTCTCACAGGTCCCAGAGAGGGGGTCACTGCATGTCATGTGGGGCCACAGGGGAAATGGTCAGGTGGCAGAAGACAGGAGTGAAAGAAAGCCCAAGCCAGAGCCTTTATTGGTGTTTCTGAGGGAAAGGCAAGGCAGGACAGAGTAAACAGCTTAGGACTGGCTAGTTTTAATAATTCTGGTGGGCTCTGGGCTACAGGGGTTGTCTCCAGTTGCTTCATACCAGGCCCAAGGGTGATTTAGGGCAGGGGAAATATTGGCTTGGGCGTGAGAGATCTATAAGGAGGTGGTTGGGGCTATAGACTCAAGATTGCTTTGGTTTGTTCATCAAGGTTGAGTCCTTTGCTGTCTCTAAGAATTGGCTAGCCCTGGGTGGGGCAGGCACTCCTCGGCTATTAAGATTTTTAAGCTATTGAAACATCATAAAATACAGAAAATAAAAAACATGATTCATACAGTCTCGCCCCCAAAACTGTAGGATGATTACACAGGACACTTTATAGTAGTTCCTTTTAAATATCTCTCTTCCCATAAATTTCCAAATCATCTGCATAAACAGCTTCTTCTCTCTCAAGTCTTGTAACCTACGTAACAGACCTCAGGCCCCTTTAGGAAGACTGGGTGGATGCCCAGGAAATAAGACCAGGGAAAGAGCAGTGGCCAACTGAGGAGCAGAGTAAACATGGAAGGGACACAAGGGACAGTTAGGAAGTGTACCAACCATCCCATTACTACCTCACAACCAGGTACAGAAATCAGGTCTGCATCTCTATCAGGTGTCTGTTCGTTTTCCATGGACTTTACAAAAATTTAATATTTAACTACCTTTGTAATTTTTATTCTATTAAAAAAAGAAGTTATTTTTTCTCTCTCCTCTTTCATCTTTTGTGCTGGGTGTGGACATATATTTTAACTAGGTCCAAAAGGTGCAAAAAGACAACAGGAGAGTGACAGAACTAACCTAGGACACAGCACTGGGAACAGTGGCCCATGATGTTTATTTGAAGCAGGTCATGGACACCTCTGTTGTCTCTAATGGAGGACAGTCTAGTTGAGGATGAGATAACTGGGTTGTTCAACTCTGAAACAGTGTGAATGAGCAGAAGTGATGGGGTGGAGGAGACTGCATTGTCTGCACAGCTGCTCTTCCATGAGACAAGCTCCAGCCATGTCTGACCAGCCAGGTCAGGTTGCTGCTGCCCATGGCTGAATAAACCAGCACAAGCCAATCAGAATCTACTCTTAAGAATTAGGCTTGAGGTACCCAGACCTCAGAGTAAGGAGCTGAGTTGCATTAATGAGAAGCTACTGTGGTTATTGGGGCTTACGGAGTACTACCTGTTCTGAGGCTTCCTTGACCGTGACTTGGAATTTTTGAGTTATCATAATATTTTTGCAATAATTATCTTTCACTGCATATTGATAGAGATTGTCACATATTCCTACAAAGGGTGTGTGTTACAAGAGTGAGACTTAATTGTAAGTGCTCAAGTATGGAAGGCCCTGATCTCCCATCATCCCAGGGTGACCATTGTGATAGTTTGGATCCCAGGGTTTGGAAATAAATCCTCTAATTGTGATCATGATGATTGGCCCAGGTGAATCATGTTGCCTGAAGTTCTAAAATCCAATATGGTTTCCCAGACAAGTTTACATGGGAGAGTCAGTTTTCTTTATAATTTTGCTCAAAATCTACAACTTGAATGTATCGCCAAACCTTACCTTTAGTGGGCACATAATTTAGATCCCAAGAGATCACAGACAAAAATGTTGCTGCAAAAAATTGGAGTTCTCTGCCTGATGAGCATAAACAAGCCAATTAATTATGGTGCCAGCCTTTGAGGGGAGAGATCAGCATTTTATTCTGCGAGATCAATCTTCAGGGAGACAGGGGGCATGTGCCCTCAGATCTGTCTCTCTGATTCAGGATTTGGGACAAAATATAAGAGGTTGGGGGAACAAGCTGGAATGCAGAAATGCTAGTGGGGCAGGTTTTGATTGGCGGGTCTCATGCATTTATGGTAAGGTTCTAAACATTTATGATGAGGTTCTAAACATTTATGATGAGGTTCTAAACATTTATGATAGGGTTCTAAACATTTTTGTACCAGGTGGAGGAAGAATTTTAACACCAGATCTTCCTGAATGAGGGACCCCTTGCTTCTGATAAGAGTCTGACTTTCAAGTTCTGGTCGTGTTCCAGTCCTTGGGTTCCACGGGAGAGAAGATCTTTGGTTCTGAGGTCGTTTCAGGTCATGATTTCTTCTTTTGTGCATGCCCTGGCTACATGACTGCAGTTTTTCTGAAAGACAATCCTTAATCACTTTGTTGATAAGAGATGGAGGTCTGTTCAAACTGGCTCTATATGGGCCCATGGTTATAAATACCTCCCTTTTTTGTTCATTCCTCAATCTTGAGGGAATTAGGTGACAACCGCTTTAGCTGCTTCCTGCTGGTAAGGGGCATAGGCCTAACAAGGACTGGAGGAATGACCAGCTTATAACTGTAACTACTGGCAAGTTCTAGAGTGTTGTTCCTGGAGGGACTGATATCCTTGGGTCTCTGGGAATAGTCTTAACAAGAGAATTAAGAGTCTCAAACCTGATCAGGAGGTGTAACAAGACCATCACCAAAGGACTTATTAGTAAGTATATCCATGGCTCTTTGAGAAGAATTTTTTTTCTAAATATTGTCACCTGAGCCAACAATTGTTGCCAATCTTCTTTTTGTTTTTATTCCTCTCCCCAAAGCCCCCCAGTACATAGTTGTATATTCTAGTTGTGAACGCCTCTGGTTGTGCTATGTGGGACACTGCCTCAGTGTGGCCTGATGAGCGGTGCCATGACCATGCCCAGGATCTGAACTGGTGGAACCGTTGGCCACCCAAGTGAAGCCTGTGAACTTAACCACTCAGCCATGGAGCCAGCCCCCAGAAATTCTTATTTATAAAGAGATGCCAGGGTGAGAGGGATGGTGACATCTCTCTCTTGGCTTTTGGGCATTGTAAATGTTTAAAGCAGATGTACAAATCCTGCCCAACAGGCCAGTCAAGACTTTTTGTAAAAATAAGTTTAGGTCAAATTAATTTTAAATGGCTCCCTCATATAATCTAATATATCCTACTGCTTTCCATTTATTTATCATTTTCCCTGTTTTTGATAATCTTTCCATAGAAAGCATTGATGATCAAAAGATTGTCCCTTGGCACCAGGGTGGTTGCTGCCTGCCCTGGCTCCCTCAAATCCCTTGGTGCTAGGCCTTTATTCCACTGATTTTCCTGGTTATCCACATTGGGGGAAAATAGTGAACAAGCATAGATATATATATTTTAACAGAGGAAGCTTTTCATATGTTTTTCAATTAGCTTATATTGTGCAAACATTGTACAAGTGCTTTTTGTGACTCTTTATGATTGCATTGTTTACAGTTATAGAAAAGACTATTTTCAAAATAATTTCTCTTTTTCTTAAGCTCATTGTTTTCTTTTTTTAAAAAATATTTTCTTTTTCTTTTTTTCCCCAGAGTCCCCCAAGTACATAGTGGTGTGTTTCTTTTTAGTTTTGGGTCCTTCTAGTTGTGGCATGTGGGATGCCGCCTCAGCATGGCTTGATGAGCAGTGCCATGTCCACACCCACAATCCAAACCAGTGAAATGCTGGGCCGCCAAAGCAGAGCACACGAACTTAACCACTCGGCCACAGGGCCAGCCCCAAAATAACTTCTTATGCTTTATCAGAAAGAGAAATTCATCCAGAGTCATAAAATTGATCGACCATTTCGAGTTTTTGAGTCATCACTTTAGCTTGCATACTAGTCTTACAATACTGAGTAAAGAAAACAGTAATCAGTCTGAATACTATGACTAATACAAGAATTCCAAGAAGTAATAGAAATAGAAATTGTAATCCGGATTGCAAAAGAAAACCAATACCCAATCCTTCCCTGCATCCAAGGGGAGCCCAGGGTGCAGTGTCCTAGCCATCTGGGTGGTGGCCAAGGCCAGAGGTTTGTTCCACATAACCACTGAGTTCCATTAGGAGCCACCCAGTAAATGCCAGGCCAACAGGACCAGTCTGTTCCAAACCAATCACTTTCTTTAAGTATGACAGTATTTTGACATGACTTGGGGGATATCCATCCCATATTTTGAGCGCAATTCAGAAAATTTTGTTTGGAATGATTTCTTTGTTGCCAACATAAGGGTACCAGTGCATTTAAAGATCCATAACTAGGAATAAGCCAAACATATCCATCCCAGATTTGTATAAAACCTCCCATGGTTCACTCAGTAGTATCTGTCTTCTTTTGTTTCTTTGCTAGTTGTGGGGAAAATTGTATAGTCCAAGTAAGAGAGAAAGAGTAGCCATGCCCTGTATCATTAACGGTGTGGGCTGTTGGCCATGTTTCAGGATCATAATTAGTAATATTGGATGTACTGTGAATACCAGATCTTTCCATCATAATAAATGGCTTTAAAGCATTCCAATCTTTACCTTGTAAGGGAGAAACCCACCAAGGTAACCCAGATATGCTAGAAAGGAGAAGTTGGCCACATATCCAACAATTGGACTAATTGTTCTGTGTGGCAAAGGAGTGAGCCCATTGTTAAAAAAAAAAAAAAAAAACATTGCCTTTAGAGGCCCATTCAGATGAGGATTGGAAAAACAAACATAATATCAGGAAAATCTTAAGTGGCATTTTTGTGATTAATCAGAGTTTTATATTCAGGTCCTAATCTATCTTATAGAATTGGAGGAGTAAGGTATTAGGGTAGGTAAAAAGTAAGGCAATCTAGAAATTAATTGTTATTACAATTATATAGAGTTTAAACATCACAAGGATTTGAAATGAGGAGATAGAAGGTTAAGAATACAAGCCTGATCCAGAGTCTTGGGACAGCTGTCTACAACAGATGTCATCTTCTTCTCATCCTGCTTTGGAGACATTTGTATTGGTCAGTCAAAGCCAGGTGCCAGAAAGAGAGTTGAAACTCACTCAGCCTGGTACCTGGAGACCCAAGAGTTTCCTCAGTTTTTGTTGCTTTTTCTGAAGAGTAACTTAAGATCAGTTAGAGGTTCACGGGAATATTCTCGGGTAGAACTGCGGGCTGTAGGCCTCCATGCCCACCCAATGTTTGAATTCAGTCTTTCTGTTTCCTGCTGTCCGTGAAGGGCATAACCTGTTTGAGAATTATAAAGGGGAGGAGGGAAGTCCTGGCTAGAAATGGGTGCTATTTTTGCTCATGCTGGTTGTACCAAAGGCTTAACTCCTTTTAATTTCACTGAAGAATATGTGACCAGAAGGACTTCATAGGGTCCACTCCACTTAGGTTGCAGTTGGTCCTCAGGGTGTTAACTTTTCCAAGTTTTGAGGAGGACCTGATCCCCTGGGCTTATGCAGTGCAGGGGAACATCCTGGTCTTGTCTGTTGAATACCTCTTAAACGCAACCTCAACAATTTGTGAGATGGGCATCCCCAATCCCCATTCTGAGTTTTGCATTTTTTCCTTATATCAGGGGCACTATGGCTGATAAAAGTCATATTGATCAGCCTCATGTTATCCAGATACTCTGCTTTCTGTAGGCTTTAAAGATTCTCTAGAAAGGTTGAAGGATTTTCTCTTGGCCCTTGTTGTACCTCCTGGACCTTATTTAAGCTTTTCAGTTTTGGGACCCACCTAGTCATCCCTGTTATTAAACATGCTTTATAATGGTTTAATTTTGCTCAGCCTCTGGGGTCACTGGGATCCCAGCCTGGGTCAACTCTGGGTGTGGCCCCTACTTCAGGAGCCCTGATTGGATTGTTAGGTTGTAACTCATGGGGGCTCTTATCCTCCTGATGAGCTTTGTCCAGTATCATCCTACGCTCCTCTAGGGTGTTGAGGCTGTTCATAAGGGCCTGAATGTCGGCCCAGTTGGGGTCATGAGTAGCAAAGATGGATGTAAATAAACTTTCCATCTTTTGAGATCATCTTGATAAGTAGGTATGTTGTTTTTCCAGTTACATAAGTCCGAAGGTGAAAAAGGAGTATGTACATACAAAAGCCCTCTAGGTTGGCCTTGGTCATTGAGAGCTTCAGGGACTTGTCTTAATGGGAACTGCCCTGCCTGGGGTGGAGCATTCCCTGGGCCAAATTGAGTACCCCAGCAGGGATGAGGAGGGGAGACCATTCCTGTCTGACTATTAGGTAAAGGGGGTTATAAAGCCATGTCAGTGCCTTCAGGGGGGTCACTATGCCCTTCCTGGTTTTCTCCAACTGTTCCTCCAGCATATGGTGGAGCTGTTGTAGAAGACAGCAAACGTGGAAAGACAAGGTCATCATCTGACTTTTATTCTGGGAGAACAGGTTTTTTCCATGGATCCTCCCTCTGAATCATGATCTTAAATCTTCTTCCCAAATTCTTATTCTGATATAAAGACATAAAAGACTACACATAGGGATCTTATCCCATTTCTTTTCTCTTTTACAGAATAGGTCTAATTGCAAGATGGTGTCATAGTTCAGAGACTTATTCTGGGGTCATACATCATCGACCCCAATGAGTATTGGGGCAAGCTCGTATTACAAAAGAAAGTAATTTTATTTTTCTTCATGGGCTTATCACTGAACATTGCCCAATTTTGAAGAATGTACCCCGATGGGCTACATTCTGATATACTATTTTTATTTCCCATTTTAAAGGGGTTTTTGTCAAAGTGGCCACAACAAACAAGGTCTTTCTAGGGAAAGGTACTTAAGGTCTTATACTGTGCTTGTGGGAACAGCTTCCCCAAGAATAACCAAGGGGTCGACTCTTTCCCTTATGTGTTCTGGCACCCACAAAGTTCAGGTGATTTAAGCCTTGGATGAGCTGCTACTGCCAATTGCCTCACCATGAACAATGAGGGCCCAGCAAGATATACTCTTCAGGTAGAGTCTCTATTGATGCTGGCCCTGATATCAGTTCCCCTACATTAAACCCAGCATATATGGGGTTAAACCCAAAACACTCTTTCCCTGCCTACTCCCTGGCTCCCTGGCTCCAGAATCCACTATTCGCCATGGAGACAGACACAGCCAAAGACAACGACCTGGGTTCCTTATCATCTCCTCCTGTCCCCAAGGCCAAATGTAGGCTGGTGGGAAAGCTCCAACCAGCAAGGTCACTGACTCCCCCCACCTCTCTATAAGCAGCCACATTCCTCACAAAGCTTTAAAACCCCTCGCCTGCCCTCTTTCAGGGAGATGAGATGAAACGAGATAAATTTGAGGACTTACTCTCATCTCCTGGCTGATTTCATCTGAAATAAAAACACTTTCCTTGCCATAAGGCTGGTGTTCCAGTTTTTATTTGGCCCCTTTTGTGTGGCGGGTAAAGAACCTATGTTTGGGGGCCAGCCCGGTGGCGCAGTGGTTAAGTTCACACGTTCCACTTCGGTGACCCAGGGTTCACTGGTTCAGATTCCGGGTGTGGACATGGCACTGCTTGGAAAGCCATGCTGTGGCAGGTGTCCCACATATAAAGTAGAGGAAGATGGGCATGGACGTTAGCTCAGGGCCAGTCTTCCTCAGCAAAAAGAGGAGGATTGGCAACAGATGTTAGCTCAGGGCTAGTCTTCCTCAAAAAAAAAAAAAAAAGAACCTATGTTTGTAGGTGGTAACACTATGAAGCCATTGCACGTCATGGGCAGATGCCTCGACACCTCTGCAAAGTCCCCAGTAAGACCGGAGAATGTTCTGAAGGACCAGAGGGAAGAGTGCCTCTTTTCTTTGGAGTCAGAAAACCCTCATAAGATTAACCTATTAAAAGGCAGTTTGTTATAGTCACTGAGCAACTCAGTCCCCAAATAGCCAGTTCAATTCAGACAAACATTAACATACAGTACAATTCTACATAAAACATAGACCAGAACACTAGCTAGTTTGTCGGGAGTAGCTGAGAACCAGAGCCAGGAGCTACCCAAAACCAGATTGCCAGGGGCAAGTCAGAACCTGTGCCAGGACTTGTCCAGATCCAGAAGCGGAACGTGTGCACTTAACCACTGCACCACCAGGCCGGCCCTCTTTCTTTCTTTTTGAAGTAGACAGGATCACCTCAGCCAAGCTGAGTTAGTGCTGGGTTGTAGTTGGATAAGACTTATTTTGCCTCCTGGTTGCTTCTTGTCTAGGATGTGGCCCTCCTGGGGACTCAAAAGAAAATGTGGCAGGTCTTTGTTTCCTCAGCCCTGAAAAACTGTGGGAGATTATCTTTTCCATTCAGAGATTTTCAGCTTAGCTGTTCAGACTCCCACCCCATTCAACTTAAAAATTCACCG
>NC_060267.1:75519962-75525261 GCF_021613505.1 Equus quagga | reverse complement strand
ATTGTTGGTGGGTGGTCATGGGTTCTGTCTGGCTACTCTGATCCAGACACTTCAGACTCAGCAGTAGCAGCACAGGTACAGTTTAGAACTCTGATATGGTGGCTTCCAGAAACTAAACTGATAAAGGAGTAAATATCAGTTTGTAGAATACTAATCAGCAAGTACTCATTAAAACATCTGCTATGCAAGGGGCACCCTACTCAGTACATGGGGATTTTTTGAAAAATCAGTGATCATAGTCCTTGCTCAGTGCAGTGGGTTCGTGGACCCAATTCCATCGTGTGTGTGTGTGGAGGCTTCCCCACACCAACAAGCAGTTCTTGGATGCCTGCAGAGTCTCCAAGAATTCAACTCAATTCTGACACTATCTACCTGGAGATAGAATCAGATTCCACAGGTAAAAGGCTTAGTCCCACGAGACTGCCCTCCACTTCAAACACTGGTCTTAATCCCAGGTTTGTTACCTGTGCTTCTGACCAACCGGCTCCAACCTGGAGGTTCCAATAACCCCCTCCAACTCAGGATGCCTGTTGCAAGTCCAGGTTGTTACCTGTGCTTCTTACTTACTGACACCCTCTTCAGGTTCAATTAATTTGCTAGAACAGCTCACAGAACTCAGCAAAACACTTACGTTTACCAGTTTATTAAAGAGTAGAACAAAGGATACAGATGAGCATCCAAATGGAAGAGATGTGTAGGGCGAAGTATGAGGGAAGAGATGCAGAGCTTCCACCCGTTCTCCAGGCACACCACTCTCCCAGCACCTCCTTGGGTTCGCCAACCCAGAAGGTCTCCAAGAAAGGGCCAAGGAGCTGTCATTTGGGGTTTTTATGGAGGCTTCCTTATGTGGTCATGATTGACTAAGCCATTGGCTATTCGTGACTGATTGAACTTCAATCCCCACCTCCTCCCCAGAAATTAGGGTGTGGGACTGAAAGTTCCAATCCTCTGATCACGTGGCTAGTTCTCCTGACAACAAGCCCCCACCTTTGGGTGAGGTCCAAAAGTCACCTTCATTAACATAAACAAGAAATTCCAAGAGTTTTGGGAGCTGTGAACCAGGAACTGTAAATGAAAACCACATATATATGAGAACTATATTTTGGTCATCTGAATGACGAAATATGTATTTCTCATAAATCACAACATTGCACTTAGAATTATAAAAGCTGACTACAAGAAACATTAGCTCTAATCTTGCTTTGCGGTTAGCAGGGGTTCAATAAACATTGAATTGAAAAATGTAATTAACAATGGTTTAGCTGTAAGTCAGTCTGCATAGAGAAAAGGGCAAAGATTAAATGATATTTTAGGATCCTAAATCCTAGGCAATTCTGAACTTTTTATGGCAATATCATAAGGCACTCTGGACACTTTCATGGACTGTTGAGACGTAGGAAAACATAGTGTCTTGAATCAGACTTCTTTAAGATAGCAGGTCTAACTAGCAGCATGCTGTAGTATAAAGACCACTGAATTGGGAAGCAAGAGAAATCTCTATTCATTCACTCTTTCAAGAAACATTCATTAGATGTGTAATATGTGCCAGGTTCTATGTGTGGGACTGAAGATGGAAGAGTAAATAAGTCAGACAGTGTCACTGTCCTCAAGAAGCTTACTGTCTAGGAAGGAAGACAAGACATTGGAAGTCGAACATTAAAGTATAATTAATGTAGTAATAGGGGAAGAATAAGGTGCTATGAGTTAATTTTTGCAGGTAACATAATTATTATTAAAGTACATGGTATGGGGGCTGGCCCGGTGGTGTAGCATTGAAGTTCACGCACTCTGCTTCACTGACCCCGGATCCACTGGTTTGGATCCAGGGCACAGACCTAACACCACTTATCAAGCCATTCTGTGGGAGGCATCCCAAGTATTAAAAAAAACAAAAGTAGAGGAAGATGGGCATAGATGTTAGCTCAGAGCCTATCTTCCTCAGCAAAAAGAGGAGGATTGGAGGCAGATGTTAGCTCAGGGCTAATCTTCCTCAAAAAATATATATATATGTGATATGATTGTAATGTGACTTTAATACATATAAATAAGTGCTCTTTCCAAAAAAGATTCCCTCCCCCTGAAAAGACTGTTTCAGTTTAAACACCCACTAACAGTGTATGAGAGCACCCATTTCCCCACATACTTAAACAAGTACTGGATATTATCTGTTTTTGACAGTTTTGCACATGTGATGTTTGAAAAATGATATTTCATTTAAATTTGCATTTCTATGATTAAAAGCAAAGTTGAAAATCTTTTCATATATTTATTGGCCATTTGCATTTCTTCTGTAAATTTCCTGTTCATATCCTTTGCTCATATTTCTATTGCATTTTATTTTTTCCTAATTGGCTTGTAGGAACTCTATATAATAAAGCTAATGATCCTTTCATTTTATTAGCTACAAATATTTATTCCCAATATGACTTCTCTTTTTTAATGTTGTTGTTTGCCTTGTATGTTTGAGTAGTCAAATCTGAGAGTCTTTTCCTATATAAACTCCAGGTTTTATATTTTTTAAAGGATCTTCCTACTGCAAGATTATGAAAGTATTTTTCTAATATTTTTTCTGGTTATTTTATAGTTTTCTTTTCTTTTTTTTTTTTTTTCTGCTTTATCTCCCCAAACCCTTCCTGTACATAGTTATATATCTTAGTTGCAGGTCCTTCTAGTTGTGGGATTATAGTTTTATTTTCAATGTTTAACTTTCATTCACTTATAATTTATTTTTGTAAGGTGGTGGCAAGTTTATTTTTTCCTAAATGGATAAGCCAGTTGTCCTGAGATTGTTTATTGAATTTCCACCTTTCCCCAAATATTGGAAATGCCACCTTTGTCATATTGTTACCACACAAAGGGCACTATCTGCTTGCTGCAAAACAAAAGCCAATCGTCAGGTGGCAAGATGGTGGCAGAGAAAGGGCATTTTATTACAGCTTGCCAGCAAGAGGAAAGATGGCCAACAAATGTCCAAAAGAACCACCTTAAGGGGGGCACGGAATCTGGAAGCAGTTATACAGACCAATGGGTTATAGGGGAGGGGGTTAGGAATGTCGACCCTCTGGTGTTACAGACTGGGCATTGCCACACGAGATCTTTCGGTTTTCATTGATGATGGCTATCAGCATAGACTCTCTGTTTGGGGGTCAACACAGTCCTAAAGAACTCAAAAGAACGAAGTTATCATCTTATGGGAGCTGGAAGGTATATGGCCAAGCAAGGGTCATAAAATCTACAGAACAGGTGGATCTCCTGGAGGGTGCAAATCCAGCTGGGTTAGTTAAACCAGAGGTCATTCAGAGTTACAACGTGGTCTCTTTTCTACAGTATGGCTTGCCTTATTGTGTTGAGCCGGTTTCAATATATTAAATTCCTATAAAGAAATGACCTGTGTCTAGATTCTGTATTCTGTGTTATTATTCTTTCCGTCTATTCTTGTGTGAGTACTACCCTGCTTTGGTTAACGTAGCTGTATAATATGTTTTGATATCTAGTATGGACAAGTCACCCCCATCCTCATCTTTTCTTTCTTTTTCAAAAGTGTATGTCATAAAGGTGAAATTGGGGGGCGTGTCAGTTTCATAGGGCTGCTGTAACAAAGTACCACAAACTGGGTGGCTTAAAACAACGGGAATTTATTGTCTGACTGTTGTGAAGGCTGCAAGTCAGAAATCTGGGTGTCAGCAGGGCCAGCTGCCTCTGAAGCCTGCACGGCCCCTTCCTAGCTGCCCGTGGTTTGCCGGCAGTCGTTAGCATTCCTTGGTTTACAGCTTCGTAACTTTAATCTCTGCCTTCATTGTCACGGGGTGTTCTCCCTGTGTGTCTCTGAGTCTTCACACGACCATCTTATAAGTGACGCCAGGTACCTGAGGGTTACTATAGATATTAAGCCAATTTGCTGTTTTCCTTTTTAATTTGAGGGGTGACTGGGGTCTCCAGGATTTGTGAGCTTGTTTTGCAGAAGAAAGAGAGTGCCTTCAGGGAGATTGCAATCACTGGATGGCCAGCCCTCAGCAGCCCTTGAGGCCCAGAAGTCAGATTGCCCAGGGGCTTATTGGCTCCTCCTGCCAGCCCCTTAGCTCTATAAAACCCCCCTGCTTTCTGTTCTTGGGGAGGTTTAAGTGCACCCAGATTTCCACCTACTCATTTTGGTCAATTCGAATAAATCTTTCTCCATCTCCAAGCACCGACGTCTCAGTGTTTGCCTTGTGCATCCAGCACATGAATTTGAAATTAAGAGGTTTGGTATCCTAAGGACACCAGTCATATTGGAGTGGGGGCCCACCCTACTCCGGTGTGACCTCATCATAACTAAGTATGTCTGCCATGACCCTATTTCCAAATAAAGTCACTTTCTGAGGTTTTGGGAGTTAGGACTTCAACAGGTTTTTTTTTTTGGTTGAGGGGGACACTTTCAACTTACAACAGGAGAGAACTGGCATCTCTAAAATATTGAGTCTTTTCATCCCAAAACATGGATTTTCAGTTGATTCTCTTCAGCTGCTGAGAAGTCAGCAGAGTGCTGCTGTTTTGAAGTTACTGTGCCTGTTTCTAATCCTGTTTTTAAAGAGATAAGCATATATGAAAAGAATTACGTAAACTGTGTTATCAGGAAGTAAAACATAAAACAAGGCTAGATGGTGCTCAAAAGAAAGATGTAAGCTGTCAGAAAATAGTTGAGGTAAATAGGAGATTAACTGAAATAAAACAAGGTATGTTTTTGTTTTTACTGATAAACATTTTATTTTAGAATAGTTTTAGATTTATAGAGAAATTGCAAGGATGGTACAGAGAGTTCCCATGTATCCCACAGCCTGTTTTCCCTATTGTGATATTCTGATTTACACTAGGAAATATATATTTGGTCTTCATCCCCGTGTCTGGCACAGAGCTCCTTAAACCCTTGGAATTTCCTACATGATGAGAACAATAAAGTTGTCTTTCATTATGTTAATGAGGTGACTTTAAGACTGCACCTAAGGATGCGGGCTGGCTGCCAGGACAACGAACCATGTGATTAGAGGGTTGGAACTTTCAGTCCCACCTCCCCCACAACTTCCAAGAAGGAGAGGGCCTGAAGGTTGAATCAATTGCCAGTGGCCAATGATTTAATCCATTGGGACTATGTAATGAATCCTCCATAAAAAAATCCAAAGGACAGGATTTGGGGAGCTTCCAGGTAGGTGAACACATGTGGGTGCTGGGAGAGTGGTGCACCTGGAGAGAGCGTGGAAGATCTGAACCCTTTCCCAATACCTTGTCCTGTGCTTCTCTGCCATGTGGCTATTCCTGAGTTATA
>NC_060267.1:75483341-75519383 GCF_021613505.1 Equus quagga | reverse complement strand
AGGAAGATTGGCCCTGAGCTAACATCTGTTGCCAATCTTCCTCCTTTCTTCTTTTTTTCTCCCCAAAGCCCCAGTACATAGTTGTATATCCTAGTTGTCTTTCTAGTTCTTCTAAGTGGGATGCCAACACAGCACAGCTTGATGAGTTGTGTGTTACTCTGCACCCAGCATCTGAACTGCAAAACCCTGGGCCACCCAACTGGAGCGCACAAACTTACCCACTATGCCACTGGGCCAGCCCCTATTCTTTTTGTTTTTTAACCTCTATGCTTCAATTTGAGTAGTTTTTATTGGTCTGTTTATCTGTTAGCCCAGTCTGTTATCCCCATCCAGTAGAGTTCTTAATTTCAGTGTTCATTCTGTTCTAAATGCTTATTTGATTCCTTTTGGTCTATTCCAAGTTACTGTTGAAATTTTCCATCCTTCTATTTTGTCTGTCCTTCTACTTTGTTGTCTCTTGATTATAGGCCAGTGGTACCGAGAACTTTGTATGTCAATAAGTTTTTATTATGTGTTTGTCATCATGATGAAGGCACCATAGAGATTCAAGTTGATGGCATCTTTCACCAGGAAGAGTTCTCTTTCTTTCTTTTTGAAGTAGATAGGATCACCTCAGCCAAGCTGAGTTAGTTCAGGGTTGTTTGATAAGATTTATTTTACGTCTTGGTTGCTTCTTTTCTAGGATGTGGCCCTCCTGGGCACTCAGTAGAAAATGTGGCAGGTCTTTCTTTCCTCAGCCCAGAAAGACTGTGGAAGATTTTCTTTTCCATTCAGAGGTTTTCAGCTTGGCTCTTCAGACTCCCACCCCATTCAGCTTAAAAATTCACTCATACTTTTAGGGAAGAGTCTGGTCATGTTTTTGAGGCTGCGTCAGTCCCTCCTTTTGTCCCTGTAGCTACTTGTGAGTGCCAAAGTCTATGCAGGTTTCTTTGTCCTTCTGGAATGGCCTTCTGTGAGGAGTCAAGCTTGGATTCTCAGCCAGAATTGGCAAGAATTTAGTTCCCCCAGGTGAACAGTGGCTGTATATCCTCAGTGTCAGTTTATCACTCCTCTAGAGATTTCTTTTGCCTGTTTTGTTTTCAGGCTCTTCCTAAGTCTCCAGAAAATTTTTCTTTGCAAACAGAGGACATATCTTTTAACATCAGGTCCTGTATCTCTTATATCTTCTCCATTACCTGTAGAGTGTAAGGCAAGGGAGATTGTATTGCATGTGAAATATGGGAGGCAGTAATATCAAAGTTTTCTAGGTAAGTTGATTGGCTGTTTGACGTCTGAGGAATCTCATATTGTGGCACTTATCTTGATGAATTCTCCATGGTCCAGGATCTAATCTTCATATTTGCAGATTAAGAAACCTGAAATCAATATAGAGACAGATTTAACCATGTAAGTTTACAAGGGATTGATGAGTTAAACAAAAAGTGGATTTATTTCACACTAACATCTAGAACTACTATGGAATTCAGATCTGCAAGTCCTCTGGCAAGAAAAAAAAAAAAGAAAACCAAATTCTCACCCTAATTTTTCTTGGCAAGCATAGAACTATACCAAGGGGAGTTAATGGTATTATGAAATGTATAATTCTCTTAGATAATGCTATTTTATGAGTTCTAGCTCCATGATAGAGCCTTGCCTGCTTACAGAGATAAATGGGTCTAGCTGGGACTTGGTGCCAGTCTCTTTTCTCCCAGATTATGTATGAAATAGGAAGGACTTACCAATATTTGCATCTCTACCTTCTCTTTTCCTGTGTTCTGTTACCATTGCTTTACTTTCAATTGATCCATGTTTTTATGTGCATTGCTACCAAGAAGAAGGTTATAACCGTGTACATTTATGCATTACCTACTTATGATATCCCTACACTTTATTTCCTGAGTTCAGTTTATATCTTACATCTATCTCTCTATATGTTTATATCTATATCTATATAAATAGATATACATAGATATTTATTTTCAGTGTCTTTGTAAGGAAACCTCAGTATTGCTTCTGTGTACTCTCAACAGTAGACACCAAATCATGTACTCTTGGCCACTCTTGAACTTAGAACCCTGAACCCTTTTGGAACAACTTCCTAGCCCCTCACTTTGTCATTTTCAGTTGTTTGCTTTACTATTTCCTAAATGTTTGCAGGAGTGATCCCTGAGTGAGTATGTATTAGATGTTTTAGGAACCAGTGGCATTGGAGGCTATGCCATTGGACTTTACCTTGTAGGAATGAAAAGAACCAAGGCATTGTCAGATGCTCTACAGGGATGTGACAGCAGTGACAGGAGCCTTTTCTCATTGGATGAGCATAGCTCTATAATTATTACAGGGGACTGCAGTGACTCTTTCTTCAAATGTCAAAACATGTGGTAGTATGGGATTTACAGGTGCTTATCTGAGACTGGGTTTTGAGCTTAGGGACCAGAGATTTTTAATTTTATTTGTGCACAAAGATATTTATTTTTATACTAAACAGGTGGTAGCTCTTCTCTTTAAAACCCTGTAAATAGGGGCCGGCCCTGTGGCACAGTGGTTAAGTTTCCAGGCTCCATTTTGGTGGCCTGGGGTTCACAGGTTCGGGTCCCCGGCACGGACCTAACAAGCTCATGAAGTCACACTGTGATGGCATCCCACATAAAATAGAGGAAGATTGGCACAGATAGTAGCAACAGTCTTCCTCAAGCAAAAAGAGGAAGATTGGCAACAGATGTTAGCTCAGGGCCAATCTTGCTCACAAAAAAATAAATAAGGAAAGAAAGAAAAATAGAACATTGGAAATAGGTACGTTTATCTTGTTACCTTAACAGCATCAACATTCCTATATCTCAGAGTTCCTGAAGACGACTGAGGACATGATTCTGAGATCCATCATCAACACCCAAGCCCCTATCTTTCACCAAGAATGGGACATCAGCTTTTCAAATCAGATGTTATCTTCCAAGTAAGAAGAACCATACTAATAGATAACAGAGGGAAAAATGGACAAATGTCACAAAATACTTAGCCAAGAAAGAATCAGATATCTAAGTAACAATCAGATAGTTAGAAATCCTTGTAAAGAGTAGTCCATCTGTGCATCGTGGTGGTGGTACTAACAATACTGGTACTGGAGGTAGCTTTGGAAATGTTGGTTAGTGTCTGCTGTGCAGAGCCCCCTGATCTGTATAGAAAACTGAGTTCATCTAGTGGAAACAACAACTTCATTTCTACATATCTTTATCCATCTTCTCACCTATCTCTGTGATCTCAGAGGAGGAGATGGCCCTCTTCCATTGTTAATCTCTCCATCTGTACCCCAGATTCCATTCTTTTTGACTTGTCTTAGGATCTTCATTTAGTGATTATTTCATGATTCAATCTTTTCCTGTTCTAATTTCAGACATTCAAAAGGTTTTATTGCTTTGAAAAAGTATTGTGCCTAATAATAATTTAATTTTACTTATCTTTCAATTTTATTCTCACCTTTTATTATGAAACTCTTCATAATTGTAGCTAATAACTTCAGTTCCTCTTCAGTTTCAGTCTTCGAAGCTAAATTGTCTTCTCTTTTTCTACTAAAATTATTCTGAAGAGAGTCCTGAATTCTAAATTCTTTCTTGAGAGCAACCCATTCTTTAATCCTTTCTTTTTCTGTTTGGTGTTTTGTTTTCTTTTCTTTTGAGGAAGATTAGCCCTGAGCTAACATCTGCTGCCAATCCTCCTCTTTTTGCTGAGGAAGATTGGCCCTGAGTTAACAACTGTGCCCATCTTCCTCCACTTTACATGTGGGACAGCTGCCACAGCATGGCTTGATAAGCAGTGCGTAAGTTCGCACCCAGGATCTGAACTGGTGAACCCTGGGCCACTGAAGTGGAGTAAGCAAACTTAACCATTACACCACCGGGCCTGCCCCCTTTACTCCTGTCTGTATTCAAACTTTCTGCTGCATTTGTTATTTTGTCTTTGCTTATGTGACATCACTAGATTCTTTTCTATTCTAATCTCTTTCCAAATGCTTTTTCATTAGCTTCACTTCCTTCATAATAACAATGCATATACTTTTAAAGCCTATTTTCTACTTGTTTATTTTTTATCTCAAAGAATCCATGCATTCTGATATCCTCAAATAGTCTTTCTGTGTGATTAATTCCCTGATGTACTTTTTATATAATAACTATCAGACCAAATATCTCATTTGCATTCTATCCCCATAGTTTCCCCAGCTTAGAGTCTATCTCCACTTGAATGTCCTACTTCACCTTAAATCACTTTAAACTCAATATGGTAAAAAACAAAATCACTGGCTTTCCCTAAGTAGTCTCTTTTTCCTTCTTCAATATTTCTGTCATTAGTACCATATTAGTGGCACTATGATTTCCTCTATTGTTACCACAATTAGTTCCAGCCTTCTTGGCTAGAAACCAAGAAGTATCTTTATGCAGCTCATTTTGTAAAAATTCCCCATAATCATGTCAGTATTTTTTTCTTTCTTCCTTTCTGTGTTTTAGATTTACTCCTCTACTAAATTCTTACTATTATATTCCCAATCCAGGCCCGTGTCATTTATATTACACTTTCTTGCTATATTTGACAGCCTTATTCTCTCATCATCCATTTTAGATGATACTAACGAGCATCTTCATCTAAAACACCACATATTTATCATGTTACTATTGTGACAGGAAACCTCAATTTTCCCATCTCCTCCTACGTGGCATAGAATTTCTCTTCTTAATTGTCAGAGTTCTTTATTATCCACTCCCATATCTTTATTCTTCTTTTTATTTATTTATATACTTTTTTTGCTGGGAAAGATTCACTCTGAGCTAACATGTACTACCGATCTTCCTAATTGTTTTTCCTCCCTAAATCCCCAGTAAATCATTGTATATTCTAGTTGTAAGTGCCTCAAGTTCTTCTCTGTGAGCCACCACCACAGCATGTCTACTGACAAATGAGTGGTGTGGTTCTGCACCTGAGAACTGAACCTGAGTTGTCGAAGTGAAGTGCACTGAACTTTAACCACTAGGCCATCAGGGCTGGCTCATTCCTTTCTTATTTTTTACCCCTGCTTTCCAAAGTCATAGGTTTGAATTAGTGTCATTGACTTTTTCTCATGTCCCATACTCTTCTGTATCTTTGCCTTTAATTATGCTATGCATTTTGTCTCAAAGCAGCCATTTCTTTTACCATGCCTATCTATACTAACCCTTTCCTGCTTTAAACATACATATTAATCAGGACCTGTACTGTATACTCTTTCATTTTATCATAGCACTGGTTTATTTTTATTTGTGTTCTCCTTTTTTCTGTAACTGAGGAGTGAGTTTTGTTCTCCACTTTTGTATTCCAGAGGGAGCAGACGTTGTCTTCTGCTTCATCCTGGTGCTGTACCTAAAGTCTGAGCACCAACTCTGAGAAGAAAGTGTCTCAAAAACAAATAGTGTTATGGCATGATGTTAGAAAAATTTTCAAATCCTTGTTCCTAAAACTTCACATTAGAAGAACTGGAATTTGAAAAACATCAGTAAAACTAAATTACAAGAAAATTCAATTCAAGAGGAAGATTATGAATATAATAATTTGGGGAAAATATTTAATCTGAGTTCAAACTTTTTAAACAACTGAGTGTTTCTAGAAGATAAAGACCTCATAATTATGACGCAAATGATAGGGTTTAAAACATAATTCTTCTTCAATTGATTTTTTAAAAGGAAATTCAAAACAAAAAATAATTTATTAGGTATAAGAAAGGATACATTTGTAGCTAAAACCTTACTTATTCTGGAGACAATTTAAATGTAAAGCCATAGTTCATCACTGATGGAATCTGAGAAAATTTGTATGAAAGAGAAACGTGAATGTAAACTATGTGGTAAATCCTTCAGCCAGAACTCTAATCATATTCAAAATCAAAGAATACATACTGGAAAGAAATCTTATGAATGTAATGAATGTGGGAAAGCTTTTAGTGAGAGAACTAACCTTATTAAACATCAAAGAGTCCATACTGGGAAGAAACCTTATGAGTGTAATGGATGTGAAAAAGCCTTTATGTATAAGTCATCCTTTAGAAATCATGAGAGAATTCATACTGGAGAAAAACCCTATCCATGTAATGAATGTGGGAAGGCTTTCAGCCATATTTCAGCCCTTAGTCAACATCACAGAATTCATACTGAAAAGAAACCATATGTATGTATTGAATGTGGGAAGACCTTCAGCTGGAGCACACATCTAATTGAACATCAGGGAATTCATTCTGGGGAGAAATCCTATCAGTGTACGGAATGTCAGAAGGTTTCTTGCCACAGCACATCATTAATTTGGCATCAGAGATCTCACACAGGAGAAAAACCCTATGAATGTAATGCACATGAGAAAGCCTTCAGTCATACGCCAGACTTCATCAACATCAGAGAATTTATACTCGAGAGAAATCCTATGAGTGTAACACACGTGGAAAGGCCTTCAATCGGAGGGCACATCTTACTGAACACCAGAGGATTCATGCTGGAGAGAAAGCTTATGTTTGCAAGGAATGTGGAAAAACCTTCAGCCAAAGTACACACCTTACTGAACATCTAAAAAATCATTCTGGTGAGAAACCCTATGGATGTAATGAATGTCAAAAACTATTTTGCTATAAAACATCACTAATTCGACACCAGAGAACTCATACAGGAGAGAAACCCTACCAATGTGATGAATGTGGGAAATCCTTCAGTTTAAGCTCAGCCCTTACTAAACATAAGCAAACACATGCAGAGGAGAAACCAACCTTACTGATGTAATAAATGTGGTGATGTTTTTTCTCATAGTACGTCTTTAATCTGACATCAGAGAACTCAGTTCAGAAATGAGACCCTATCAGAGTAATAAATGTGGGGAAGCCTGCAGCCATGGTTCATCACTTACACCTGAGCACTCACAATGGCAAGAAACCCTAGGATTGTCACCCAAGAAAAACTTTAGGCAAATACTCACTTACTCATTATAACGTTTGTACTGAGAAGAAACACTGTTCTTGTAATCAATCTGAAAAATTTATTCTTATTGGAGAAAAACTTATAGTGGAACTATTCATCTCAAAGACTGGTTTGTTTTTTAAAGACATCTTTAAAATTATTTTCAGAGATAATTTATTAATATATGTATATATTTGCTTATAATAAAAGCCTTTTCAAGTACACAAAAATTTTAATGGGGTGGTCAAATTTCTTTACTGTTTATGTAATCTTTTATCCTTTCATTCCCACGTGATTTTTCAATGTTAAAGAAACATCTTTATGGAGGGTTTAAATTTTAAAAATTGACAAATTTGATTAATAGCCATAGACATACAGATATGATATGCATTATTTTTCAGTATTCATGAAATATTTTTTAAATGGACCATATATATGGCTATAAAGAAAATCTCAACAAATTCTCTCTAAGGGAAATATTCAAGTCCTACATTTTTTTTTTTACCACAATGAGATAACAGTAGAGAAAACAAGTAAAAGCACTACAAAATTATTTAAATTAAATAATTTTCTAAGTAATTTTTTGGGTTAAAGAATAAATCCAAACAGAAAATTGCAATTATTCAGAGAATAATAAAACTAGAAATTAATTATTCAATTCAAAACTTAGGGAATAGAATGATGATATAAACCTGAAGAAAAGAAAAGGAATGCATTAATAACGGTAAAAGCAGACATTAAGGGAAAAGGTACAAAAAGTACATTATATAAGCCAATAAACAAACTTCTAGCCATAGGACAATGGGAAAAGAGGGAAAACACAACAGCTGGGAGTAAGAAAAGGAATATAAATGCAGATAAAAGGGAAGTTAAATTTTCAAATTCAGTCATTAACAAGTCAAATCTAGCACCTTAGTAAATTCAGTACTGAGATTTGTCGTAGGACTTCCAGACTAGTTCAAAACTAGAAATGTACACTAATAAAGAAAGAATATATCTTAGTAGACGCTATAAAAGTATTTGGTAAAATGCTACAGGCATGGATTTTTTTTAAGTTAGGAATGGAAGGAAATTTCCTTAAATTGACAAAGGATATTTACCAGAAAACTACAGTAAACACAACAAATACATAGAAGCATTCTTACCAGAGACAAGAATGAAACAAATGATGTTTGATGTTGCCACTGTTAATGAAAATTGTTTGAAGGTCTCAGATAATTCAATAAGAGGGAAAAGATGAGCTAGTCATATTTGAAAGAAAGAAAAAAAGCTAACATCATTTGAGATTATATGTTTGGTAACTAGAAAATTCACTAGTAACATTACTAATGTGGAGATTATATACATATATGTCAACAACGCACAATTAAACAGAAAAATAGAAAATAGAATGTAAATAAGTGACAGCCACAATATTGACCAAAAGAAATCTAAAAATATCTGGAATAAAAAAATTCCAACAGAAGATTATATGATAAGCCTTTTCTAAAGAACATACAATATTATAATAAATGAAGAGACATGAGTGGAAGAATAGTATAAAGATTCAATTTGTTTCAAGTTTACCTTTGATTTGCAAATTTAGTTAAATCAATATCAATGGAGTTTTAAAACATAAGAGCTTTATTGAGGTATAATTCACATACTATGCAATTCACTCTTTTAACGTTGTATAATACACTGGTTTTTAGTATATTCACAGAGTTGTGCAACCCTCACCACTCCCTAATTTCAGAACATTTTCATCACTCCAAAAAACAAGCCCCCTACCCAATGCAGTGACTCCCATTGCCCTTCTCCCTCCAGCCCCTGGCAACCACTCGTCTGCTTTCTCTTTCTGTGGAGTTGCCTGTTCTGCCCTTTTCATTACAATGAAATCACAGAATGCGTGGCCTTTTGTGGCTGGCTTCTTTCACTTAGCGTAATGTTCACAAGGTTAATCCATATTCTAGCATGTATCAGTACTTCATTTCTCTTTAAATAAAATTCCATTGTATGGATCTACCACATTTTGTTTCTATTCATCAATTCACGGACATTTGGGTTGTTTCCACTTTTTAGTTATTGTGAATAATACTGCTATAAACATTCATGTGTAAATTTTTTTTGTGTGGACATGTTTTTTGTTCTCATGGGTATATATCTGGGAGTGAAGATGTTGAATTATATGTTTAACTTTTAAGGAAATGCCAGACTGCTTCCTAAAGCAGCTGCACCATTTTACAAGCCCACCAGCAACAGGAGTGTTCTTATTTTTCCACATCCTTGTCAGTATTTGTTTTTTTCTGTGAGAGGTATATGTATATAAGTATATGTGTATGAATATATATATGTATAAGTTCATTGGAGAAACGTATGTTCAGATCCTTTGCCCATTTTAAATTAGGATTGTTCTGTTATTGTTGAGTTGTAAGAGTTCTTTATATATTCTGGATACTAGATCCTTATCATATATAAGATTTTAAAATATTTTCTCTCGTTCTGTGGGTTGTCTTTTCACTTCTTGATGACGTCCTTTGAAGCACGAAAGGTTTTAATTCTGATTAGTCCAGTTTATCTATTTTGTCTTTTGTTGTTTGTCCTTTTGGTGTAACCCAAGGTCATGAAGATTTACATATTTTTTCCTAAGAGTTTTATAGTTTCAGCTCTTACTCTTAGGTCTATGATCCACTTTAAGTTAACTTTTTTGTATATGGTGTGAGGTAGGGGTCCAATATTACTCTATTTCATGTGGATATTCAGCTGTCCCAGCACCTTTGTTGAAAAGACTGTTCTTCCCCACATTTAATTGTCTTGGCATCCTGGCCACTCAATGAAATTTTAACATGAAATTTAGCACACTAATAATAAGCATATTAGAATGACTAAAAGAATGTTAAACATTAGAAACAACAGCTGGGGCTTGCTCTCCAAGTAATCCAAATGGTAGTCCATAGGAAATAAAATAGGTGGCACACCACAGATGAAACAATTGGATCTGCGAATAGAAAACAAAGAGAAATATGCAATGTGAGAGTTTAGTATATGATAACAACATCTCAAGATAGTAGATAAAAACTGGACTAGTCAATAAGTGATGTTGGGATAATTGGATATTTATTTGGAAAAATAATTGCTTCATAACATACACAAAATTAAATTCCAGAAGGGAATAAGTGAATGCCACTTAGTGGCAGTTTTTCAGGAGACCAGAGCTGGACTCACAAATCAGGTTTTCTTCAGATCCTTCCATAACCACTATGGGAAGGACGAAAATTCAAGAAGAGTCTGAAAAAGCTTTATTATAATCACTGACAGAATTATAATGGCGTGTCTCTCTTAAAATCATTGCCAAAAAATGGAGAAAGGAAACAACATTTCTTTTGGGGGGAAAAATAAAAAGGAATAAACTTAAAACAAATTTAAAAGATTGAACGTAACCATTTTAAATAGTGAAGGTCCCTTTTAAAAAGATTCAACTTTTAAATCAGATTTACAAGAAGGAAAACTAACATTTTTTGGTTGCTCAATTAAATAGTATAAGCAATTAAGTGGTGAGGTTCTCTAACTCATCCACAGTCTTCCAGCTTTTAAGGGCAGAATCAGGATTACAGAACAAAATACACCTAAAATGAAATTATGCAAAAAAATTCATAATTCAAAAGTAGACAAATAAACTTGTAGGGTTCTGATGACAAAGCTTGAATGAACTTTGTAATGACACCCTACACAGAGGCCTATGCCATAGGGTAGAGTCCACTACTGGGTAGAATATGGACAAAGGTAGCTGAAGGTATGTATATTCACTTTCTAGGGCTGCTGTAACAAATCAACACAAACCAGGTAACTTAACACACAAGAATTTATTGTCTCACAGTTCTGGAGGTCAGAACTCTGAGATCAAGGGGTCAGCAGGGCCCCATTCCTTTTGGATTCTCTAGAGGAAAATTTTTCCTTGCCTCTTCCAACTTCCAGCAGCCGTTAGCATTCTTCTCGGCCGCATCACTCCAATCTGCCTCTATAGTCATATGGCCTTCTCCTCTGTGTCTGTCTTCTCCTCTTCTGTCTCTCTTTTTTTTTTTTTTTTTTGAGGAAGATTAGCCCTGAGCTAACATCTGCTGCCAATCCTCCTCTTTTTGCTTAGGAAGGCTGGCCCTGAACTAACATCCATGCCCATCTTCCCCTACTTTATATGTGGGATGCCTACCACAGCACGGCTTGTCAAGGAGTGCCATGTCCACACCTGGGATCTGAATCTGCAAACCCCGGGCCACCAAAGCAGAACGTGGGCACTTAACCACTGCGCCACTGGGCCGGCCCTCTTCTGTCTCTCATAATGGCAATTGTCATTGGATTTAGGGCCCACCTGGGTAATCCAGGGTGATCTTGTCTCAAGACCCTTGCTTATATCTGCAAAGATCTTTTTTTCCAAATAAAGTAACATTCACAGGTTCCAGGGGTTTGGACAAGGGCATATCTTTTGGGGGGCCACAACTCAGCCCACTACAGTACACGGAACTGGAGGACGAAAATGAATCATAATTGCAGCAGAATGCAAACAGATGAAGCCCTTCTGAGTGTTAGGATAAGAGGTCAGGCAAATGTTGAGGTCAGAAACCCGGGCTAGGATTGTCTATAGGTTAGAACATGGAATGTAAAGTTAGGCTAGGCCAGTGATCTTCAAACAGGAATTCCTGGAGGCACATGGAAACACAAGTACGTATGCTTTCAAGATAATCAGTTTCCATATCCTCTTTCCTAAAACTTATTCCTTGAAAATGAACCTGTGTTCACAATAACTCTTCTCCAGGTTGACCTAAGACAGGTATGCTCCTCAACCATGTCAAGCTTGAAGTCTGCATCGCCACACAGATGAACGCCTTTTCCGTGATCAATGAAGACACCATGAAGCCCTATGGCTTCCTTCCATCAAGGGTGAAGGATAGGATTAGAAAGAGTGTGTTTTGACCAACGTTAGGATTTGTGAAATGAGATTATGGTAGAAGGAGTAGTGGGAGTAATGAAACTTTTTAAGAACTTCTCTTATTTCCCCAACTGTTGTCAAGGACTGTCTTGCTCTTCAGGGAGGCTCCCTTGAGAGAAAAGAAAAGGAACATCTGTAGAAATATTAATGCCAGAAATAGCCTTCTTCATATAATTAAACATAAGCAAGTATTTTCACCTGTTCTTAATCTGGGTGTCCTACAATTTAACTCACTTCTGACGCTGTCTACCTGGAGATAGCATCAGATCCACAGGTTAAGGCTCAGTCCCACAGGACTGCACCCACCCTACTTCAGCTGCCAGTCACAAGTAGTAGGTTCCCAGGTTACACACAACTTCTGCCCGATTTGGCTACAAATCAGAGGCTCCCGTGACCTCTTCCTCAGTTCAATTAACTTGCTAGAACTCAGGGAAATGCTTACTCACATTTACCAGTTTATTAAAGGATCTGATAAAGGATCCAGATGAAGAGCCAGGTGAAGAGATACCCCAGGGAAGGCCTGGGAGGGTCCCAAGGGCAAGAGCTTCTGTCCCCATGGAGTTGGGGGGTGCCACCCTCCTGGTGTGGATGTTTTCACTAACCTGGATGCTCTCTAAACCCCATACCATTGGGATTTTATGGAGGCTTCCTCACATGGGCATGACCAATTATTAACTCCATTTCCAGCCCCTCTCTCCTCTCTGGAGAAGCTGGGGGGTGGGGGGGCTGGGTTGAAAATTCCAAGCTCCCAATCATCGTTTTGTCTTTCTGGGAACCAGACCCCTCTAGGAGCCATGGAGGAGCTCACCCAGAGTCACTCAGTAGAACGAAAGAGGCTCCCAGCGCTCTTATTGCTTAGGAATTTACAAAGGTTTGGGGAGCTCTGTGCCAGGAACTGAGGGCAGAGACCAATGCATATTTTCTATTATCTCTCAATCCCCAAAGCTGTATTACACAGGACCAGGAACCGAGGGGCAAGTAGGATTAGCTTCTCTCCCCACCACTCCCAGAGTCCCACTCTTCCTCCTTTGCGCACAAATTTAGGCTAGATTCAAGGTCTTGTTTCCTGAGGCAGGAGGTCCACTAACAGGAGGCTGTGACCTCCGCCTGGCCTTTAGGTCTCTCATGTCAATAGATCAGCAGGCACAAAGAGAGATGCTGGTGGGTAAACTATGCCGCCTCAGCCAATCAGATATTTTCTATTTGTCTCTTCCTTGTTCTTTATTCTTTATCCTGTAAAAGCTCCTTGCCTTCAGCCCCAATTTTCAATTCTCTGAAAGGAGACTGTCCACCTCACGAAGTGTTAAAGTTTGTGTGTATCACCTAAATTGTCCTCTTTAATCATTTTTTAACAGTGCAAAGAGAAATTGGTGAAGAAGGGCCAGTCTAGCATGGTTCAGGGCTTGCTTCCGGTGCTTCCTCAATCTCGTTCTTTTTCTCAAAGTGAAAAGAATCCAGGTTGAGAAGATTCCTATTCGTAGAAACCACCAGCTTGGGGGACTGGGGCTTTAAATGAACTGTCCCAGCGTGCTAGGTACGTCCCCCTGCTCCCCACCCTCCCAACCCAACAGCAGCCCCGGGTTCTCACAGGGAGAGGCTCCCCACTATGGTGGCCCCTGCCTCGAGAGAGGATGTGCCAGGGCCACACTGCCACATGGGGAGGAGCTGGGGACACAAGGGATCAAAGGTTGGGAGCCGTGGAGGCCGTGGTGGTGGCACCTGCCTCCTCCATTCTGAGTTGACGGTCCTCTTCTTCTACCAGCCTCACAGGGTGAAACGTTAGGACGTTGATTTTAGACTCTTCTTTCTTCATAAAAATAAAGTATTTAAAACTACAGATTTTCTTATAAACACTGCATTAGCTGGATCCCAAGAATTTTTTTTTTAAGTTTTTATTGGAGAGTGCTGATCTAGATGATTTATCAGATTCAAATTTGATCTTTTCTTTAAAGATTTTATTTTTTTCCTTTTCCTCCCCAATGCCCCCCAGTACACAGCTGTACATTCTTTGTTGTGGGTCCTTCTAGTTGTGGCATGTGGGACGCCGCCTCAGCGTGGTTTGATGAGCAGTGCCATGTCCGCGCCCAGGATTCGAACCAACGAAACATGGGGCCACCTGCAGCGGAGCGCACGAACTTAACCACTGGGCCAGGGGGCCAGCCCCCCAAGAATTTTGATATAGTGTATCTTCACTGTCATTTAACTGACCTGAATATTTTAGAATTTTCTTGTGATTTCCTCTTTGACCCTGATGCTATCTGCCCCGTCCTATCTCCAGCGGGCGCCGCTGCCACGCCCTGGACGCCTCCATCTCCTTAGGTGTCCAGCCCAGTGTCACCTTTCTGCAAGCCCGCCGCTAAGTGCTCAGCTTTAGAGCCACTCACTCTCCTTGCAAGAGACAGGAAATGCGCGTGCATGAACACACACACACACACGTACACCCCGCTGTCACCACTCTCCGACAGCTCAGCGCAGGCCCGGGCCCCCTCAGGGCTCCAGCTCTCCTGCTCTTGGTGGTCAGTTTGCCCTTCCCCTCCCTTGGGTTTGGCACGGTCGCCCCTTCACTTTCTGGTCAGGGCCTCCATTTTCCTCGCGGAGCCTGCAGAGGTTTCCTGACGGCCCCTTTGGCCTGCTGCCAGGGCTAGACGAGGGCCCAGTGGGCAGAGAGGGACGGAGAAGAGCGAGTGGACGGCTGATCTCGACTTGGCGGGTGCGAGGCGAAGTAATCAGATCCGGGATCCACTTGCGCTAGAAGCCGGCAGTGGGCTCGCTCGCCAGTGTTTTGTCTCCGCCTAGCGGCCACCAGCCTCAACTGCACCTTCCCAGGGCCTGGCCTTTTCTGCAGCTGTTTTCCGCAGCTGGCCGTGCATGAGGCAGTCAGAAGTTAGACTCTAGGGTGTGTCAGTTACAATAGGAGAAAGTAAAGAAATAAAATAAATTCCCAACTCAAAAATCCCGTAAAAACATCACGGTAAAACAAAACAAAGAAGAAAGGAAATGATAAAGAGAAAAGCAGATATTAGTGATGTATAAGATGGAAAGGCTAGCAATTATTAAAGCAGAACCAATATATAAATCAAAATCTTCATTTTTTGGAAAAAATTAAAAAGCAATTATACAGCCACTGGTTAACGTAATCAAGACAAAAGTGGGAGGAGGCAGGAAGCAAAAATACACAGATGAAAAATGACAAAGGGACTGGACCTCGGAAGTAGGCCTGGCTACATAATTTGCTGGGCCCACTGCAAAATGAAAATGCTGGAATTTCGTTCAAAAAGCAGGAAAAAAGTGCTGTGAAAGGTACAAAAACGGAAGTGGTTTTCCCTTCTGTGGTCTTCTCTGTGTTTTTTCTTTTCTATTTAATGCCATTCTAATTAAAGGAAAACTTTAATTATAAGCATGAATTTTACTTTTCATCTTTATATTGTGCAATGCCAGCTTTCAGTGCAATACAACAGCATTTAACTCATCTGTAGAATGACCAAAATTAAAGTTGTGTGTGCTAATTCATGTGCATATATATTATATTTACCAGAACAGTAGAGACGCTGCAGAAAACTCACTTTTCATTTCACTTCTTGCATTGGCACATTCTAGCAACACTCTTCCTTCAGCCTCCTGATGGGTAGATAAGGCCTGAGAGGAAAGGGAACTACGTGTTGCTCTGTCTTTTCCTTTCTTCTTTGTCCTAATTTTCAGCGTAAGTAATTGCAGGGAAGTCACTCTAGTGAGAGAGGATGTGACCCGGCTCCTTGATCATCTGTGTTTCTTACAACACCATTGCCTTCTTTCTGAGTTGGCAGTGAGTTTTTGGTTCACACAGAAAGCACGGCCTCATGGGGGCTGTGAGCACCCCCATTTATTCAGTTGTAGGTGTAACACACTTGCCCTTTTTGAGACTCACTGCATTCCTGCACATTGTGGGTTCACTGCAATTCTGTGTTCATGGGACATTGTGAATGTTCTGTGCAAATGGGACGGCAAGGAATGGCAGACACACATATGGCGTGGACATCCTGTGCTCGTGCACACGCTCCGTTGTCCCATCAGACTTCACTAACACAACATAAATTTACAAATAAAATTATTAAGAATTTCAAGATGACGACAGCAAAGCATTAAACCAAGCATGGGCCCTTTTGAGCCCTGAGCTCTGTGTGACTGAACAGGTGGCACTCCCAGGAAACTGGCCCTGCTCAGATGCACATGCACACGCCCAGCCCTATGCAACTAATTTGTCTGTCGGTTTACTGATTGACCCCTGTGGCCTAGGAATCAGGATCCGCGGGCCTGGTGCCCCGAGCCTGCAGCCTGAGCTGAGCGTGGAGCATGTTGATGGCCTAGTGCAGGGCCGCCCCGGGGGAGAGTCAGCCACCAGAGAGCCAGGTGTGCTGTGGGACTGTGGGCTTTGTGCCACCAGTGCACACTCACAAGAGGGCGTCCCCAGAGACTGCAGCTTGTCCAGGGCCACCTCCAGTGCACCCACGGGCGTGAAGAACATGAGCATCGGCTGGGCATGCAGACGTCCCACGACCCGTGCCTGCACTGAAGGCTTTCCATCATTCGGTCCCTTTTGATGTGATTTACACTGGAGCTTCATAGTGTAATGTCATCCATATCTTTTCTTCTAAAAACTTCCACTTTCCTTAGAGTTCCTTATTGCTTTATAGTTTTATTTTCTTTGTGTACCTCTCCCTTACTCATTAAGTAGCTGGTAGAGGCGTAAATTGCCTTTTAATTATTTCTTTTCTCCCTCCTCTTTCTCTTTTTCCCCCTTCTCCCACTTCTCCTTCTTCTTTTAAACCTGGAGCCACATTCCTGGGGCTCTTCCCCGTCTCCTCTTGCGCCAACTTTCCTGCTTTCTCTTGGAACTTTCCTTCCCATCATCCTAGGAGTTCCCTTTGCTTCTCTCTTACGTATCATCCCATTTCCACATCTTTCTTTTGCTTTGTTTCCTTCCTCATTTTATGAATCTCTTCCTCCAGAAACTTCCTGATAAAGGATACAAGGAAGTAAAATTGTTCAACTCTTCATATGGGAAACTGTCTTTATTCTGCTCCCACACTTGATTGCTAGCTTGGCTGGAGGTAGAACTCTAGATTAAAAATCCTTTTCTCTCAGAATTTTGAAGATATTTCTCCACCATTTTCTAGCTTCCAGGGTTCCTATTAAGAATTCCATTCTGATGTCGTATGTGACCTGTTTTTTTCTTTGTAAGTCTTGGGCTCTTTTCTTTTTCTCCAGTGTTCTCAAATTTAAGCGTGATGGTCGTTGCTTTTGGATTTTTTCACTCACCAGCATATAAATCCGTTGTATCATTATACATTCCACCAACAATGTATGAGAATTCTGGTTGTTCCACATTCTTGCAATATTTGGTGTTGTCGGGTTTTTTGTTTCTTTATTTTTTGCCATTCTGCTCAGTTTGTAGAGATATTTCATTGCAGTTTTAATTTAAAATTGTAAATAAACAACAAAATATCAAAATATCATTTGTTTGTCCCCTCCCCCGAAAAGAGAGTAGTAACATCCCTTTTGGTTGAGGAATTTGGAAAGCAGGTTTTCATGTGCTGTTGCTGAAAGTATAAACTTGTTCATGCATTTTGGAGAGCAATTACCTATCCAATAAATCTTCACTCACTGTGTGTCTACTATGCCAACCACTGTCCTAGGCAGTGAGTATAATGGGGACTAAGACAGGGTCCTGCCTTCTTGGGAAAGACAGATGATAAAAAAGTAAATAAACACAAGATCTTATACATCATTTCTGTGCTAAGAAGAAAATAAATAGGTGCCACGAAGTAAGAACAGGGGTCAGCATAGCTAGACAGCAGGGTCATAGAAGGCTCTTCAAGGAGGTGACACTGAAGCAAGTTGCATACATACCTAAATGTCAAACATGTTTACCTCCTGACCGAGTCATCCCCTTCCAGGTATTGGGTTACAGAAACCCATGTGCACTCACAAACATCTATGTGCAGGGTGTTCTCTACTGCCTCCTCTCTTGCCCCACCACAAGCGGTTCCAGCTCACAGCAGCCGGTGTGACCTTTTGAAAACTCAGATCTGATCACGTCACTTCCCTGCTTAAAACCCTTCGATGACCTGCACTTCAGATAAAATCCAAACCCCTTGCCGTATAGAGCCCCCCGTGATCTGGCCATTCCCTACTTACAGCTTAGCTTTATTTCATCCCATTGTCCCCCTCTCTCCCTATGATCCAGCCCACCCTGCTCTGTTTCCTATTCTTCACATAAGCTAAGCCTTTGTACAAACGGTTCCCTCGGATCTGAGAGCTCTTGCCTCGATGCTGCGTGTGGTCGGCACATTCTCATCCTTCTGGTCTCACTTTCCAAGAGTAGTCTCCTTGACCACATAGGTGGATTATGTTCTGTCAACTTGGCTAAACTGGGAACTGTATTTCCCAACTCAGAAATTATCTAGTTTGTACCACTTGAGGGAGAGTGTATTAACAATATTTACTGATTATTTTCTATGTGCAATTTTCTGAGGTCTTTGATTGGCTATTCTCCTCCTTTGAGAAATGTTGGTAAAATGTTCAATTGAGAGGATGCTAAAAGATTTGTAAAAATATACCCAATGACCAGCCAGTGCCCTGAAGTGATTTATTTTGTCACTGGTATGCTTAGGCTACTTATGCATCTCCAGAATCACAATGGGAGTGGCTCTTGTTTCATTCCCTCACTGCTTTTGGCTTGTTCTTGGAAATTCAAAACAAAACAAAACACTCTGACGAAACATCCAAAGCAGGATTTTTGACATCCACATAGCCAATGTCTTACATTCCTCTATTCTTTATTTGTCACGTGTCCAGTTAGCTCCTGCTCTCTGCCAGGGAACAACCAGGCACAATCTCTCCAGTCCTCAGGGAGTTTATATTCGATTCAGAGAGACAGACAATAAGCAAACAAATGAAACAAATACATCATAAAATTGCAGGACTATGTGCTATGGAGTAAAACAAAGCAGGGCTCGACAGTGGCTTTGTGGAGAACAAGGCTTGCACAGATGTAGGAGAACCGTGTTTGAGATAGAGGGAAGAGCAACTGCAAAGGTGGTGAGATGGAAACAAGATGGACATGTTCAGGGAACATCAAAAAGGCCAATGAAAGAGGGAGCAGGCTAGGACGTGAGGTGGGGCTTGGAGACGTCAACACCAAAAACAGTTCAGATGGTTTTCTAGGAGTGATGGGAACACACTGGAGATTTTATTTTTCAAAGCAGCAGTTCATTGGAATGAATGGTGAAATCTGGACTGGTGAGCAGAGATTCGATTTTTTTTTAATTTTTGCACAGGAAGATTCGCCCTAAGCTAACATCTGTTGCCAATCTCCCTCCTTCCCACCCAAAGCCCCAGTACACATTTGTGCACAGTTGTACATTCTTCTGGTTCTTCCATGTAAGCTGCTGCCACAGCATGGCTACTAACAGACAAGTGGTGTGGTTCTGCATCCGCAACTGAACCCAGGCCGTCAAAGCGGAGAGCACCGAACTTTAACTGTTAGGCCATCAGGGCTGGCCCATCATTGGAGAGTGAGCAATGGACTGAAGTGATCTCATTTCCATTTTTATAAGTTAGCTCTGGAAGCTGCGTAGAGAATAGGTTGCACTTGAGAATGGAAATCAACAAGATGAAGACTAGAGTCAAAAGCCATTCTACATTTCTCGTACTTGCAAAATAACAGGCTGTCCAATTTTTAAAGCAGTTCATAATATGTACCAGTTCTGTGCTCTGCTGAGACTCTTCAGCTAATAGTTGCAAATTATGTTTATATGTATATATATATACAGGACAAAAGTAAGGAATCATTTAACACTCCTGACCGCAGAAACCTTCTCACCATGCACAGAGGAAGAAAGGAAGCAGGAAGAGGCCGCTCCAGCGGCAGCAGTGTGGCTGTGCGATGCAGCTTTACCCTCCAGCTGGCCACGAGGAGGCGACAAAGCGCCTTACTGCACTTCTGGTCTCTGGTCCTCTCAGCCAAGCGCTGCACCCTCAGTCTGCCTCTTTGCCAGCTTCCACCAGCTTCATCTGCGTCCCAAGCTGCTGATAGAAAATGGAGGTATGAATTCCTCCCCTTTCATCTGCGGGATGAGCTGGAACAGGTCCAAACATCTTGGAGAGGCTGCTGCCCCTGTAGCCCCACAGGAACAGGTCCTTCTAAGGCCACCTGTTATCTTCAGGATACTAAATCAAGTGGACATTTTTTCAGTCCTCATTTTACTTGAATTTTCATCAGTATCTGACCTGTCCCCTCTCTCCTTCATTTTGCTATATGCTAAATTAAAACACCATTGAATAAAGAACACTCTCCAAAACACGAGTGAATGGACTAGACCTCACGCAGTTAAGCTGAACACGACAGTCATGTAACAAGGAACATCACACAGATTGGTATTTCTGATTGTACAAAACTGTTTACATACCTGTTTTATACTAAACAAAATGAACGATACTAGATTTGTAAATCATGTATTGAAGAAACTGGTGGATTTTTAAAAATCTGTTCCATATATACTATTTAAAAACTATTTCAATTTCTTTTGCATTCTAAACGCCAACATCAAAAGTGATCAGCCCAGAAAGTTGACTCTCAAACTCATAACAGAAAACAAGTTCTGAATTAACATATATTAAGTGAATTAAGTGGAGCAAAAACCAAGAAGTACCAGTTATTGCCAAATTCATATAGGCAATCTTAATAGTCGAGTTTTAAGCAATCTTAGGCATTTCTTAAATTTTCTCTCATTAATGATTAAATTGTGTTTTAAAATTCTATCATGTAAGATCAACAATTACATATCAGGAAAACAAAATCATTAATGTCAGCAGTAGTATCACCACTATTTGGTTGAACCAAATGAAACTGCCAATATTCAATTGTTTTTTTGACCTCTAAAGTGGCAATTTTATGTGTTTCAACTCAATAAATGCCGTGTTGTCTGCAAGTGTCCCCTGAATATGATCCAGTGTGTTTGCTGTAAGTTTCTAAGTTGGAGAAAGCTACAGAAACTAACAAAATTGCCAGACCTCATATTGAATTAAAGTTGAAAATATATTTCCTTAAAAATGGGCATTTAAGGTGATTAGCAGATTTTAACCGTTCAACTGTGTTACCCTGATTCTTATCAATACGTGACAGACAAGCAACTTCCTAAGCCAGTACAGCTAGACCCTATTTTCTCTTTAGATCTTCTGGAGGAAAATTAAATCTGTCCTCTTCTGCCACCTTGTGGCTACTTCATTTTCCTGCTTTGCTACTTTTTACTAAAAGAATCTCGGTGGTCTTATGAAGACTCTGCATTTCCTGAAGAAAAAGTATTTTGTTCCTTGGCTTAAAGAACTTGCTTCTTTTCAGAATGCCAGAGAAAAGGGTGAATTGATAGGAGAATTAGATCTGGTTTTAAAAGTGTATAAACTTAGTGCCTGCTGTGTGCTAAGCCCAGGAGGAAACAGAAGACAGAGAAGAATGGGACCCAGTGGCTTTCCCCTTAGAACTCAGCGTCCAGGGGAGGGAGATACCAAGACAATTGCCTGATGCAGGACCGTGAGCAAAGGAACGAAGAGAAGAGAAGGTTTTTTGGAGGGAAGTCACTCAGAATACAGCTAGCAGGCCTCAAGCTTTCTCCTGGAACTCTGGGGTTACCTGTGTCATAGGCTTGTTTTTTCCCTCCTGATGGCAGGACCTTGTCTTCAACTTCCCTGCTATTCTCTGCACCGGGCCTGGCCACTCAGCAAAGACCAGTCAGTTCCCAATAAGGGTGCCCTGGAGCAATCTTTTTCCCCAGAAAATGGATCCGCTCAGTGTGTCTGGCAGCAGCAAAAAGCAAGAACTATTCTTCAGACAAGAAAGAGCAACAACGTGAAGCTGTGTTTCAGGCACGGAATAATCTAGAAAATTGCTAAAATGTATGGAAACAAAGCATAATTTTTTTTGATCAAAACAGGCCTCTTAGTGCAGCTGTGATCTTCCATCCCTCAAAAAGCAGCAACAACAAAACACCAGAGAAGCAGGAATTTGTTGTCAGAGGTGAAATTGGTGAAGCCCTGTAGAGACCATTCAGTGTTTCCCAGTGGGGGCATTGTTGATGTGTTGGATGAAACAGTGCCACCTCTTGGGGGACTGGCCTGGGCACTGCAGAAGGGTGATCATCCCCGGATGCTGGACACCAAATGTCAGTACTCTCCAGTCCCTGTAAAAACCAAGAATGCTGCACCCCTCCCCCAACTCCAAAACCTCCCCACGACTGGTGCTGCCATAGTTAAGAACCACTGAATCTTCTCATTTCCATCAATGGGTAAATTGAGGCCCAGAGAAGGGAAGGAACTTGCCTAAGTCACAGACAAGACCTACATAAAACCATCAGAGAGGATTTATTGAAAACCAATTACACAGAGCTCAGGCATTTTATTTGAACCTGGCTGGGGCAGGGGGCTGGGGAGGGAATAAGAAATACAAAACATGGTCATTATCTTCACAAGAGGAGAGGAAGAGAGTGAAAGATCTAACACTTATTGGGATCCTATTGCATTCTAGCACTTCCTAAAACTTTGTGCATTATCTTTGCAACAACTCTTTGGGGAAACTGAGCCTCATAGAGGTTACATGGAGTCAGAATTCAAACCCAGATTTTTCTGACTCTAAAGTCACTCTTACCTTTCCAAAGTATGTGCAACCATAGGAACTAGTGTTTTAAAAATTATTCAAAAATTGAAAAAAAGATAAGATGGCCACGTGTCAAAGTCACACAAGAGCACTATATGATAAGCCCTCCTGGGGTCATCTGGTTCTCCTGGCAAATGTGACAATGTTTCACTTACTATTCACTGTTGTTTAGAGGCCAGACTCTGAAGTTAGGGATTAATTAATAAAAAACTGAGAAGATGCAAATTGTTTTTGTCTGGTAAGTGTATACATGATCTCTGTCCAATTGAGAAGGTAACCACAAAGGTTGTGATTTACTGCCCTGTAGGACATTAACCACATTGTGTCTAACTTATCAATTTTATTCTGGCATTTTTTTCTTTCACTGACAATATATACGTCAGTTTTTCATATTCTCCTTTGAACCAGCCATCATTGAGCCAGCTGCCTCCTTCAATAATGAGTTAATCAAATGTTTGACACATGCTCACTACATAGTTGTATGAGAGCTATGTTTTTTTAACTCATTGAGAATTACGTCCTGACATTAGCATGACCCAGTAAGTGGCTGCCTGCTGCATGGTGACAGTAAAGCTCTAGGGGCTGTGGGGACACACAAAGGATGAGAGGGTGAGCTCTGGGAGAATCAAAGGACAGGGATTCTTGGGCTGGGCCTTGGAGGAAAGGCAATATTTGAACAGGCAGAGAAAGGTGGTCTTTCCAGGAGGGACTGCAGCATGAAGGGAAGAAATTAAGGTTTTTTGTAGAGGCTACAATTAAAGGAGAGGCACCTAGTTTGGTCTTTTTCCTCGTGTCATTCTCTTGACCTTGTGGGATGCAGAAAGTGAAGATTAAATGGAAACAGGCCACTGTAGAATCCCAGTGAGGACAGGGTTGGGGCTATTTTGATCAACAACGTACACTCAGTGCTTGGATAGTGAGCCAGTGATGACTATTTGTGGAATGAATAAGTTGATCAAAATAAAGGAATATGATTAACTTCCATTAATTGACCACTTACCATGTCCCAGGCACTGTGCCAAACTCTGAAATAATTTCATCAAATCTCCACGTTGATGGTATGAAGTAGATTTTCTTCGTTTCCAAATTAGGTCCAGCCTATGGCAAAATTGTAACATGGATGATTTTTATCTTTGGGGCTCCTTAGCCCTTTCCCCCAGAGTCCAGGACCCAAGACGTGATTATTATTCCTACTGCCCAAACTGTCTTCCCCCTTCCCAAGCCTAGTGGTGTCAGTGTCCCTGGAATAAATTGGTCCTAAATGATGTCCTACTGAGGCAGTCCTAGATGGCCTTCTGGGTAACGTGGGGCCACATGTATGTAAGTACTTGCTGAATTTTACTGAGTGGATCTGGAGACAACAATCACGGAGATTCTTGGTTTTCTTACCTACAGGGAACCCTCATGTTGTGATAGAAATTTCAAACTAGAAAAGAGGAAAAAGATTCTGCTTCCATCCTTGCCCCTACCCCATGTGGGAAGAGAACTCTGGACCTCTGTTGATGAGGCCACCTGTTTCCGGATATTAGGACGGTGTGTCAGACGCAGAGATTTATTGCTGAGATTCTGCCTTCAGGAAAGGACTCATGCCCAGCTGTGAGGAGTGTGGTTAGCTGGCAGCCTCCACTGTTAGCTCATTCACATTTGCCTCAAATGACGAGTTGAGGTACAGGTCTTCTTGGGGTGGCCACAGGCAATGACTGAGCAAGACTGTGGCACAAAGGCCTATCCATTTCTGTCTAACACGGGGCTCCTCTAACACGCTTCAGAGCTCCCCGCTGGGCTGAGGGAGACTTTGTCAGATCTATGTCATGGTCTGGTGACTCCCCTTCCCTAATCCTGCTTCCTGCCTTTTTCCTTTCTCAAGTGCTACTCCTCAATAAACCCTTTTCCCTCCTAAATCTGTCTCGGTATCTGCTTTCCAGAGCACCCAGAGACACAGATAGGATGTTCTTAGCTCCAAGCAACCTTTCATCGGTCAAGGGACTTTAGAACTGGATTTGAGCCAGTACCAGCACTATACATGGTCATCCTGGAGGCTGGGGACCAAGGTGTCCTTCCACTCTGGCACATGAACCAAACAAGCTTGTATTTCTTGCTCTTCTTCTTGGCACTGACTATGCCTTGATATTCTGTAACACGGTTTGAATGTTCCCACTGGCTTTCTCAATGAGTGACTTTTCCAATTAATCAAGTGTGACTGAAGACAAGATCACAAAGTCCATTTCTAGTCAGCTAGTTAGTTTCAATCAAGTTGCCTGGTTATAAATGGACTGTTTTCTGGTCATATATGAACTCCATCAGCCCCTTCCCCATACACCGTCATGACTTAGGCCTGGCCTTTCTCAACTACCTGGCAGACTGTCACCCTTCTCTTGGGTCACTTATAAAATAAAATGCCGTGTATTTGGTGTCGGGTGAGGAAGTCTTAATGCGGTTGTTGACCAGGTACTTTACTTGAAGTCATGAAGGGTAGGGAATAGTTATGCTTTTGGGTATCGAAGCATCTCCTCCTTGCTTATTAAAAGAGCAATACTCCCCAGGTCATCCATCCATCCACTCAGCCATCAAATATTTGTTGACCAAGAGAGAGTTGTTACTTGCCACTCACTTGATCAGATTCTTGCAGCTACACCCATAGGGCCACATTTTGGAGAAATCTACATGCAGCTTCCTCAGTACCAACTATAAGCTAGACAACTCTGAGGGTGTAAAGTGTTACTTGTTCCTGTTCCATCTGTCCTTCATGTCAGAAACATCAAGCCTCGACCTGTATAGTGCAGTCGATAAGAGTAAGGGCTCTGGGAGCAGACAGTCTTGGGTTTAAATATGGGTTCTCCCACTTACTGGCTGTGTGATCTTGGTTAGTTTACTTAACTGCTCTGAGTCTTAGTTCATACCTGTGTAAAACGGGATAATGGATTAAATGAAATAATATCTGTAAAGCACTTTAATACCCACTGGGTTCTGACTCTATTTCTGAGATCAAAATATTATTTTTATCTATCTGTCCCCTGGACTGATGACATTTGTACTGTTGCAAAATATATCTCCATTATAACTATTTGCCTTGGTAAGTGGATTCTCACACAATCAGTTGCTTGAACAAACATGACTTTCAACAAGACCTTCTTCCTTTGATTGCCAGATTGTTTCTAAGTTTGTTGAAGCCTTAAGGGCCTTATATGTAAAAGTAGCTGATGCAACTTGACTGTGTTATAACAGTTTGGATTCAGGTGTCAATGCCACGTTTGAAATGTGGGAAGATGATTGTATATTAGCTCTCTGTTCTAGAAAGATTGGTAGATATTTGGGGCCTGGGGGGCTCAGCCCTGGAAGGACTACCTACTCTTAACAAGAATCAGGACGATACTCAGTTGGTTCCACAAAAGAGACGGTCTGCAGGCTGGCTCTTCAGAGCAGCACCAGAGGACTGGGTGTGAACTCAGTCCAAACACAACTGTCATTCTGACAGACTGGCTCATCAGAAGTGCTGTTTGTCCCCTTACAGAAAGGAGGAAGTCCGTTCTCTTGGGGCCCATAGGCTGGCAGAACAACCCAACTCTCACCCTTCCTCCACAAAACCTTTACTTCCCAGAAGACCCTCTCTTTCCCTCTCCACTGGACCGGAGACTATTACAGCTTGTGTTCTGTAGGGAAAGCTCTGCTCGTCTGGAGGGAAAAAATTCTGGCTTCGCACCTGGAATTGGGTGGTCAGTCTATAATTGAATCAAATCACGTTTTATTTTTTCTCCTTTTATTCCTGTTCCTCATTATTGCTGGCTTCTCTGTTTTCCTATATAATTTTTTTTTTTTTTTACTTTCTACCTTATAATTAGATTGTTTTCAAATCATCCTCGCACTGGCCAGGAGTTTCTTGAGGACACAGCCCCTATCCTTCATATTTCTTTAGCCCTCAAAGTGCCTGGTACAGGCCTAGTGTAGAGTAGGCATTTAATAATGGTAGCTGAATTTGGTTGAATCATTATTTTTCAAAACTCCTTCAGTAGGATCATCGCATAAAGCAACGTACTACCCCACAGACAAAATTACTCTACAGTCAAATGCTGTACCTTGCATCTCTTGCATTACACAATAGACATTTTCCCCATCGATGGGTGGCCAAGTTGACTTTCGTACACTGAATCCTTATTTCACGTACTTACACCATCATCTGGGAGAAGCTAAGATCAGTGCTTACTTTTTATTTTAATTTATTTTTGAGTCATCTTTCCCCATCTCTACCTCCTCCCATCCCCCCCAATGTAAAAGTGGATAACTCATTCACCCGTGATACTTAGGGATCATCCACAAGTTGTGGGAGTGTTTTCAGATCAGCAATCCACAGCTCCTGCCACAAATATTTAAATGCAGTACAAGAGCATTGTTTAAGGGAATCCTATGGTAAAACCAAGCACCTTCCTGATTGATTTAACGTTCATTCAGCTTTTATTTTTCTATTTTTATTTTTTTCTTGGTCAGGTGGCATTTTAATAGGCTTGAAATAAAACACCTGTCTTTTGAGAGTATCAAGAGCCATATGTGGGCCATCGCAGAAAGCAGAGGCACAGCACTTGGGGCCTTGGGGGAAGCAACAGGCTGAGCAGGAGGTCAGCGATGGCTGAAGAATCCTTGAGGATGGTTATATTTAAACGGCTTCATCCTCCTGGGACCCCTGAAAAGCCAGAGACACATCTTCTCCTGGGGAAATTCCTTGGGCCCCTCAACACTATTGTCATGGTTCTCCGTCTCCAAGTAGATGTCCAGCAGCATGCATTGGTGCTGCAGCTGATTGGTCAAGAACTGTTGGCTGGGCCGGGGGCCACACAGCTTCTTGTAGTACATGGTGACCTCACTCTCCATGGCCCGAATATTGTCATCCTTGCTGTTGGTTTCCTCCCCTTTCCAGCTGAGACAGATCTGGATAATGGGTGGGATGGAGGAGTAGCCAGGATTCAGCACCACAGTAGGCTGGAGTTGGCTGTGCCTCTTTCCACAAGAGCCATGTAGCAGAGATTGGTGTCTCCAGCCAGTCCCACCTCCACAATGTCTTTCATGAAATGCACCTCCATGTAATCTTGATGGGTAATCATCACCCACTTCACCAGGTGAGAGACAATCTTTGCAGGGAAAAGGGATTGGCAATCACTGGTAACTGGGACAATGCCATGTTCTAGGGATGCAAATTGTTTGTGGAGGCTCAGGAGAGACTGCACCCTGGTCTTCAGCAGCTTCATGGTGGTCTCCAAGTGGCTGGCGCTCAGCGAGTGGTCAGCAGTCACTGTGTGCAGGAGCCATTCTTTTGGGAAGTGGAGGCCACCGAGCTTCTGTACCCACAAATAGATGAGACCTAGGTTAAGTACGTAGTCTCTCAAAGTCAGGATGCCAACTTTGCCAAACTGATACTGATTGGCTGGATTCCGAGTTTTCTTTCCATGATCCCCAGGACACAAACAGCTCAGGACTGAGTCAGGAGACAGCAAGTCACCTGCACTGATGGGGGTGATCAGATCCGTGGCGGTAGTCACTTTAGCTTTGACCGTCATGATGTTGAGGTTCATGAGGTAGTAGAAAGTCAGGTGAAGCACATTGTCATCTTGGGAGACCTCAGGAGGCTTAAAAAGAGCCTTGGCTTCATCCACACTGCCTTCAATCACCATGGACAATGTCTTATCACAGTCCTACCCACATGCAGTGGCCTGGACAAGGAGGACGTAGAGGGGAGGCGGCAGGTGTCTGGCTGTCTCATATTGCTTGTGAACCTGGTCGAAAGGCATGAACAGGTACCCTTGCACTGGGAGGGAAGCCTGCATGAGGCGAGGCTGGAGGCTGCTCCGGTACTCCTCCTTCACCTCGCTCTCCTTGAAGATCTTCTCCTTGTTGGCCAAGCACTCTCGGCACATCTCCGCTAGGCTTTTTCACTGCTCCAGGCCCCAGTCCAGGCGTGCGAGGGTTTGCTGGTGAGGGTCTTCCATGGTGACTTCAGCCTTGCTGATATCTGGAGGAGCCTCCTTATAAAACTTCTCTAAATCGACCAGATCAATTTCTTCATGCTTTGACTTAAACTCCAGACACTTGACGATCTCTTCTGCAGGTGCATCGCCTCATACAACAGGTTCTGGAGCTGCAGGTGATAGGCATCTACTTTCTGCTTGGCCTCGTGGGTTTGATCTCTCCCTTTCTTCAACCTGTTGTGGGCTAATCTGTGAAGCTTCTTCAGGCTCATGAAATGCACACAGCCCTGGATCCTCCGATCTTCTATCTCAACTGCCACATGCTTGCCTCCCCGGCTCTTCAGGTGCTGAATCTTAGCCATGAGCTTCTGCAGCTCCCGGCAGGTGTACTTGTACAGCTCATAGTCTCTGCCAGGGTCCCACAGGCCCACCTCAGCCTCCTCACTGTAGTATTTACCTTCCTGCTCAGTCAGAATGATTGCGCTTCCCTTCAGCTGGGGCTCCGTCACTTCGGATCACTTTGGGCTTCCGTTTGTTGCTTGATTCTGATGATGTGGTTGTTAGATGAGGTCAGGAGGAAACAGCAGAGACGTCAGGGGTTGTTGTGGACAGTAACACAGGAGGCACTCCACTGGGGAAGGTGATAGAGATGATCTGGCCTTAGGTGGCACGTGGGTGATCTTAATGTTGAACACCGCATGGGGCCCAGGACCTCTCAGCTTTTATTTTTGCCTGGGTTTTCTTTCATCAAGTCCCTCGATGGACTGCATCACATCTCTTGGGTATTTCTGCAGCCTTGACCTTACTGTTTCAGTGTTTACAGGCTGTCCTGGCTATGTTCATGCTGACCACCAAAACTGTGGTAGATTTGAAATGGAAGTGAATAATCAGAGTGGGGAATGGTCAGCTCAGATCTTAGTAGATAAGATCATCCTCAACATTGGTTTCTGATCATAGACTTCAGTTCCATGCTCTCTTTCTACTCCTGTGACCCAATAAATATGTATTAGTAGGTCACTACCCAAAAGTAATATTTCTGTTTACAACAGGATTTTCTATAAGGTTCCTGCTAATAGCAAGAATCCCTAGTGCTTTTAAGAGAGTGTTTAGGGAGGAAGAGCCAAGATGGCGCCGTGAGTAGTCCTCTTTGTGTCTCGCCCTTCGAGTCTACAATCATTTGGACACTTATCGCTTGACAAAGGATATCCAGACAGCATCTCAGGACGTCTGAGACACACACGCGACTATACATCGGAAGGCGGATGGACTTTCCTCCGGGAGGAGGTGGAAATAGGTGAGGGCTCTCCGACCCCGACGGGCAGCCTGGTACCCGCAAGCGGCTTTCTTCCAACGGACGCCCCCAGAGGATCCACGCACGTCTAGGGCAGGAGCGAGAACACAACAGAGGAGCGACGCTGGAAACAGGTGACCAGAACCCTACCTAAACCCCCTGCAATTACTCCTAAACGCAGAGGGAAACTTTGGAGTTGCACACCTGAGCCCGCGGGGAGAGTCTCTCCCCGCCATTGGTGGGGGGATCCAGCCTGGTGCTCGGGGCGCCCGGAGGGTCCCAGAGAGAGACACGGAGGGCACGGAGATCTCCTAGCTGCCGTTGCCCGCCCCGTGGGGCTAGGGATTGCCGGAGATCTCGGAGAGGACCGGGGCCGGGGGAACTTTCAAAAGGCCGGTCCTGCGACCCGGAGGGGAAACGCCGGAGCTCCGCCCGGGCAGCAGACAAAACTCTCTGTCTGCCATTAGCAGAGGGGCCACGCCCAGCGTTCACGGCTCCGGCAGAGGCCAGGAGAGAAGCCCTGAGGGCTGGGCGACCCCCAGCTGCCGTTGCCCGCCCCGTGGGGCTAGGGATTGCCGGAGATCTCGGAAAGGACCGGGGCGGGGGGAACTTTCAAAAGGCCGGTCCTGCGACCCGGAGGGGAAACGCCGGAGCTCCGCCCGGGCAGCAGACAAAACTCTCTGTCTGCCATTAGCAGAGGGGCCACGCCCAGCATTCACGGCTCCGGCAGAGGCCGGGAGAGAAGCCCTGAGGGCGGGGCGACCCCCAGCTGCCGTTGCCCGCCCCGTGGGGCTAGGGATTGCCGGAGATCTCAGAGAGGACTGGGGCTGGAGAGAGTTCCAGAGACCCAGCTTAGTAGCCTAGGGGGAAACCCTACAGGCTCACAGCAGCCTTAGGGAAAGCCTCTGCACAGCACCAATAGAAGGCACCCAGCCGCCAGCCACAAGGCTGGAAGACCCCAGGGCAAAAGCAGCATAGCTAGGTGTACTAACCACAGACTGTAGAAGATGCCAATAGCTATCCTGCGACCTATAGAGGACAAGTGAGATTTGGTGGGTGCCGACAGCAACGGAGCGACAAATATAAGTGATCCCACCCCTGGCTGCTGGAAAAGCCCATAACACCGTTGCAGACCCCAAGGAGAGAGCACATCTAGGTGGGTTGCAACAGTAGGCACCTGCAGCCTGAAGCCCCCCTGTGACGGCCCCCACGGCAGAGGAGGGAATCCAAAGGGCCACTGTGGCTACGAAGAGGGGCCCAGGCCCAGTTAGCAACTACGGACAGGATTCCTGGTTGGTGAAATATAAACAGCTGCTCCTCCCTCCGCAGCAGCTGAAACAAGTGAAAGGAGCAACTAAACTCTATTTCCATGCGGAGGCACAAATCAACAACATCAAGCAATATGAAAAAATACATTAAATCTCCAGAACAGAAAGAAAGCAACAAATACACAGAAAACAATCCCAAAGAAAATGAGATGTATAACCTAAATGACGATGACTTCAAAACAGCCATCATTAAGATTCTCAATGAGTTAAGAGAGAATTCTGACCGACAACTCAACGAGTTCAGGAGCTATGTTACAAAAGAGTTTGATATGATTAAGAAGAACCAAACAGAAATATTGGAAATGAAGAACACAATAGAGGAGATTAAGAAAAATCTAGATGCTCTGAACAGTAGGGCTGATAATATGGAGGAAAGAATTAGCAATTTGGAAGATGGCAATATAGAATTGTTGCAGGCAGAGGAGGAGAGAGAAGCAAGACTTAAAAGAAATGAAGAAACTCTCCGAGAATTATCAGACACAATTAGGAGATGCAACGTAAGGATTATAGGTATACCAGAGGGAGAAGAGAAGGAGAAAGGGGCAGAAAACCTATTCAAAGAAATAATGGCCGAGAACTTCCCAAATCTGGTGAGGGAGATGGATCTTCAGGTGACAGAAGCCAATAGATCTCCAAACTTTATCAATGCAAGAAGACCAACTCCACGGCATATAGTAGTGAAGCTAGCAAAAGTCAACGACAAGGAGAAAATATTAAGGACAGCCAGGCAAAAGAAACTAACCTACAAAGGAACTCCCATCAGGCTATCAGCAGATTTCTCAGCAGAAACTTTACAGGCTAGAAGAGAGTGGAATGATATATTCAAAAATCTGAAGGACAAAAATCTACAGCCGAGAATTCTCTACCCAGCGAAAATATCCTTCAAATACGATGGAGAAATAAAAACTTTCCCAGATAAACAAAAATTAAGGGAGTTCATTGCCACAAAACCTCCTCTTCAGGAAATCCTCAGGAAAACCCTCATTCCTGAAAAATCCAAAAAAGGAAAGGGGCTACAAAACCAAGAGCAGAGGAGATAAGTAGAAGGACAACAACAGAGAGTAGCAGCTCTACATCAGAACAGATTAAACCATGGGACGAGAAACAAAGGAAACTGAAAAAAACCGGAAAACAAGACACAAAATGGGAGTGGTAGGCCCCCACGTCTCAATAATCACTCTAAATGTAAATGGATTGAACTCCCCAATCAAAAGACACAGAGTGGCAGGATGGATCAAAGAACAAGATCCAACAATATGCTGCCTCCAGGAAACACACCTCAGCCCCAAAGACAAACACAGACTCAGAGTGAAGGGATGGAGAACAATACTCCAAGCTAATAATGAACAAAAGAAAGCAGGTGTCGCTATACTAATATCAGACAAGGTAGATTTCAAAGCAAAACAGATAAAGAAAGATAAAGAGGGACAGTATATAATGATAAAAGGGACTCTCCACCAAGAAGACATAACACTTATAAATATATACGCACCCAACACAGGAGCACCAAAATTTGTAAAGCAACTCTTAATAGAACTAAAAGAAGACATCAACAACAATACAATAATAGTAGGGGACCTCAACACACCATTAACACCAATGGACAGAACATCCAGACAGAAAATCAACAAGGAAATAATAGAATTAAATGAAAAATTAGACCAGATGGACTTAATAGATATATATAGAACACTTCATCCAAAAACAGCAGGTTACACATTCTTCTCAAGTGCACATGGAACATTCTCAAGGATTGACCATATTTTGGGAACCAAAGCAAACATCAATAAATACAAGAGAGTTGAAATAATATCAAGCATCTTTTCTGATCATAACGCTATTAAACTAGAAATCAACTACAAGAAAAAAGCAGAGAAAGGTGCAAAAATGTGGAGACTAAACAACACGCTTCTCAACAAACAATGGATCATTGAAGAAATTAAAGAAGAAATCAAATATTATCTGGAGACAAATGAAAATGAGAACACGACATACCAAATCATTTGGGATGCAGCAAAAGCAGTCCTAAGAGGGAAATTCATCGCAATACAGGCTCACCTCACTAAACAAGAAAAAGCTCACGTAAGCAACCTCAAACGACACCTAACAGAACTAGAAAAAGAAGAACAAACAAAACCCAGAGTCAGTAGAAGGAGGGAAATAATAAAAATAAGAGCAGAAATAAACGATATTGAAACAAAAAAGACAATAGAAAGGATCAACGAAACAAAGAGTTGGTTCTTCGAAAGAATTAACAAAATTGACAAACCCCTAGCCAGACTCACCAAGAAAAGAAGAGAGAAAGTGCAAATTAATAAAATCAGGAATGACAGAGGAGAAATCACAACAGATACCAATGAAATACAAGAGATCATAAGAGAATACTATGAAAAACTATATGCCAACAAATTGAACAACTTGGAAGAAATGGACAAATTCCTAGACTCATACAATCTCCCCAAACTGAATCAGGAAGAAATGGAGAATCTGAATAGACCAATCACAAGTAAGGAAATAGAAACGGTAATCAAAAACCTCCCCAAAAACAAGAGTCCAGGACCAGACGGCTTCTCTGGAGAATTCTACCAAACATTCAAAGAAGACTTAATACCTATTCTCCTCAAACTGTTCCAGAAAATTGAGAAAGATGGAGAACTCCCTAACACATTTTATGAAGCCAACATCACTCTGATCCCCAAACCTGACAAGGACAACACAAAGAAGGAGAACTACAGGCCGATATCACTGATGAACATAGATGCAAAAATCCTCAACAAAATTTTGGCAAACCGATTACAGCAATACATCAAAAAGATTATACACCATGATCAAGTGGGATTTATACCTGGGACACAGGGATGGTTCAACATCCGCAAGTCAATCAACGTGATACACTACATCAACAAAATGAAAAACAAAAACCACATGATCATCTCAATAGACGCAGAGAAAGCATTCGACAAGATCCAACACCCATTTATGATAAAAACCCTCAGTAAAATGGGTATAGAAGGAAAGTACCTCAACATAATAAAGGCCATATATGATAGACCCACAGCCAACATCATACTCAATGGACAAAAGCTGAAAGCCATCCCTCTGAGGACAGGAACAAGACAAGGGTGCCCACTTTCACCACTCCTATTCAACATAGTACTGGAGGTGCTGGCCAGAGCAATTCGGCAGGAAAAAAAAATAAAAGGAATCCAAATAGGTAACGAAGAAGTAAAACTCGCGCTGTTTGCAGACGACATGATCTTATACATAGAAAACCCCAAAGAATCCACAGAAAAACTATTAGAAATAATCAACAACTACAGCAAAGTAGCAGGGTATAAAATTAACGTGCATAAATCAGTAGCATTTCTATACACTAACAATAAGCTAACAGAAAAAGAACTCAAGAACTCTATCCCATTCACCATCGCAACGAAAAGAATAAAATACCTTGGGATAAACTTAACCAAGGAAGTGAAGGATCTATACAATGAAAACTACAAGACTTTCTTGAAAGAAATTGACGATGACATAAAGAGATGGAAAGACATTCCTTGCACATGGATTGGAAGAATAAACATAGTTAAAATGTCCATACTACCTAAAGCAATATACAGATTCAATGCTATCCCAATCAGAATCCCCAGAACATTCTTCACAGAAATTGAACAAACAATCCTAAAATTCATATGGGGGAACAAAAGACCACGAATTGCTAAAGCAATCTTGAGCAAGAAAAACAAAGCCGGCGGAATCACAATCCCCGATTTCAAAACATACTACAAAGCTACAGTGATCAAAACAGCATGGTACTGGTACAAAAACAGGTCCACAGATCAATGGAACAGAATTGAAAGCCCAGAGATAAAACCACACATCTATGGACAGCTAATCTTCGACAAAGGAGCAGAGGGCCTACAATGGAGAAAAGAAAGTCTCTTCAACAAATGGTGCTGGGAAAACTGGACAGCCACATGCAAAAGATTGAAAATCGACCATTCTTTTTCACCACACACCAAAATAAACTCAAAATGGATCAAAGACCTAAAGATTAGGCCTGAGACAATAAGTCTTTTGGAAGAGAATATAGGCAGTACACTCTTTGACATCAGTTTCAAAAGAATCTTTTCGGACACTGTAACTCCTCAGTTGAGGGAAACAATAGAAAGAATAAACAAATGGGACTTCATCAGACTAAAGAGCTTCTTCAAGGCAAGGGAAAACAGAATTGAAACAAAAAAACAGCTCACTAATTGGGAAAAAATATTTACAAGCCACTTATCCGACAAAGGGTTAATCTCCATAATATACAAAGAACTCACACTGCTTAACAACAAAAAAACAAACAACCCGATCAAAAAATGGGCAGAGGACATGAACAGACATTTCTCAAAAGAAGAAATGAATATGGCCAATAGACACATGAAAAGATGTTCATCATCGCTAATCATCAGGGAAATGCAAATCAAAACTACACTAAGATATCACCTTACCCCCGTTAGATTGGCAAAAACATCCAAAACCAAGAACGACAAATGTTGGAGAGGTTGTGGAGAAAGAGGAACCCTCATACACTGTTGGTGGGAATGCAAACTGGTACAGCCACTATGGAAAACAGTATGGAGATTTCTCAAAAAGTTAAAAATAGAAATACCCTATGACCCAGCCATCCCATTACTGGGTATCTATCCTAAGAACCTGATATCAGATATCTCAAGAGTCCGTTGCACCCCTATGTTCATCGCAGCATTATTTACAATAGCCAAGACGTGGAACCAGCCTACATGCCCAGAAACTGATGATTGGATAAAGAAGATGTGGTATATATACACAATGGAATACTACTCAGCCATAAAAAAAGACGAAATTGGCCCATTCACAACA
>NC_060267.1:75356736-75473341 GCF_021613505.1 Equus quagga | reverse complement strand
GGACTGCCAAGTTTCAAAAGGGCAGGAACAATCCTTGGCCTCACACCGGGGAATGACGGACCACTTCATGGAGTGGGAGGAGGAAAGATGGTGCCCCGGGGACAAATATCTGGACCCAGAATGGATATAAAGAGAGAGGAGCTGGGGAGTGGAGCCACCATCAGGGAAAGACTCACTCCCGGTGACTATAGAGGAGTCAGTGCTGTCCCCGGCCAGGATGAAGCTGCTGTTGCTGTGTCTGGGGCTGATTCTTGTCTGTGCCCAACAGGAAGAAAACAGTGATGTTCCGCTAAGAAACTTCGATATTTCAAAGGTAGAGTCGGTAGAGCAGAGTGACTTTTGACTGTGGGGGGCAGTCTGGAGGATTCTGAAGCAAGGTGGCCCTGCTGGAGGGCAGGAGTTGCTCGACATATTAGACAAAAGGAGTGGCTGCAGACCTTGAACTAAGAGAATTGTACCATGTTAAAGAATGACAATAGGGCCAGCCCCATGGATGAGTGGTTAAGTTGGCATGCTCTGCTTCAGTGGCCCAGGGTTTCACCAGTTCAGATCACAGGCACGGTCCTAGCACCGCTCATCAAGCCATGCTGAGGCAGCATCCCACGTAGCACAACCAGAAGGACCTACTGCTAGGATATAAAACTATATACTGGAGGCTTTGGGGAGAAGAAGAAGAAGGGGGGGAAAAAAAGAAGAAGATTGGCAACACATATTAGGTCAGGTGCCAATCTTTAAAAAAAAAAAAAAAGAATGACAACACTTCGGGACTTCCATTCTCACGGGAAAGAGCCCTAGATGTGGTGCTAATTGACCTGAGTTCTAATTCCAACTTCACATCAGCATTATGAGTCCTGGCCCACAGGACCGAGTTCAAGAAGACAAGTGTTCGTGTGGTATCCCCCCCTCTCTTTTCTTACCCAATCATTTCACCGATGTATTGCAGATTTCAGGAGAGTGGTATTCCATTTTCGTGGCCTCAGACATCAAGGAAAAGGTAGAAGAAGATGGTAGCATGAGGATTTTTGTGGAAAACATCCAGCCCTTGGACAACTCTTCTCTGTACTTTAAATTTCAAAGAAAGTAAGTATGGCCTTTTTTACTTGGGAGAGGAAAAATAGAAGCCTGAGTATGGTCTTGGACCTCTATACACACACACACACACACACACACACACACACAAACACACACACACACATGCATTCTGGGCCAATATCCCAAATCAGAGTCCCTCATCTGGCACTGATCTAGGGCTTGATGAACCTGGGGCTTTTCTAGATTCAGAGATAAGGATTGGTGACAAGAATAAACTTAAATGGCAGTAAAGGAGGTAAGGAGTAAAGAGGTATCAGAATCATCAACAGTGTGGCCCAATTGCATAGATTAAGAGCATAGCATGTGTGATCAACAGCCTATCTACCTCTTGAATCTCACTTACTAGTTGTGTGACCAAGAAAACTCATCTCTTTCCACCTCCAATTTTCCCTTGGATAAAAGAGGATGATAATGATTCTCTCTCATGGTTTTTTGTGAAGACCAAGTGAGGTAATGTTTATTTATCTGAGAGGCTGGCACATGGTGAGCACCCTTCCAGTTATCAAGACAAGTAGCTGTAATAACAGTAATGGTGGGAAGTAATGGTAGAGTAACAGGGGTAGGAGTAGTTGAGTCATTCTCAAAGTATCAAATAGAGTGAATGATGGAAATAAAAGCTCTTTGAAAACTGCACAAAAAAATGTTAAACAGTTAAGTGGAATAAGAAACTCAAGTTATGGGTAGAGTGTGAGGGACCCGCCACATCAATCTCCTGGGCATCAGCTCATTGTGTTTTACAGGGGAAATGAAGAGTGTAGTGGATTTTCTTTGGTTGCTGACAAAACAGAAGAGGATGCTATATATAGTGTTATCTGTAAGTATACAAAACATGTCTTCCTAAAGTCTACTTTCAACTGCAACTAAACTCTAATATCTTCAAGATCTTGCTCAATTACTAATCAATGCTTATTTAGGTAATGTAATGGAGGCCATCTAATAGCTAGTATTCTGAATTTGGGAGATCATTATGCATAAAAGCCAATGCCTGGCACATAATACCATCAGATAAAGAAGGCAATTGGTCATATGTACCTCCTGCAACAAAAGAGAATTGGCAAAAAAAACAAAAGTAAATTGGCAGGACAGCTTCTCCTTCCCCGCCCACTTTCTGATGACACCTGGTGGCCATTGCCACAGCACACTGCTCAGGATATTGCACTGGGTGTATCATGCCAGAGGGACTTAGAGAGAGGACAGAGACACACTGTTGACACAGATGGCCAAGAGAGCTAGCTGAGTCTCAGGGAACATGACAGAGGGTGAGTTACCACTGCAGCTGAAGTTTTCTACCATAGTAGTCTATCTTCCAGTATCCCTTAGAAGTTGCCTCTTGAAGCCCAGGGAGATGCAAATGGAAGGCATTAGCTATCACTGTCTATCTCTTCCAGGATATGCACTTGCATTTGGTTAGTGGGAGAGAATAAGTAAAGCATTTTATTGGCTTCCCATGGACCAAAGAAGTTCTGAGCTGTGTTCTGTTTCCTCCACAGATGATGGATACAATGTATTTCGCATAAATGAATTTGTCAATTCTAACTATATTATTATTCAGCTGGTGAATTTCAGCAAGAACAGACCATACCAAAAGTTGGACTTCTTTGGTAGAGTATTTTCATGCTGACACTCATCTTGGGGTGGGGAGAGAGGGGAAGGGAGGAAGCCTGGAGAGAAAGTGGTCCTCCCAATCTTATCCTGGGATGTCTCTCCTCCTCTGAAGACAGATGCTCACCTTTGGTAAGCCCTCAGGTTCAGTGATGGGAAGATGATGAAATCTCTCATCATGCCAGAAGGAGATTCTAAAGATGTCAAATTCAAGACAGGTTATATCCCATCCCCAAGACTCTGCCTAAGCACCCAATCAGTGCCATCCATCCTCCCATCCATCTGGAGCCCCATGCCCCTCATGAGCCTCAGTGACAAATATACAGGACACAGTAGTTACTGTCACTCTTCCTACAGCCCGAGAACCAGATGTGAGTCCAGAACTCAAGGAAGAGTTTGTGAAAATTGCCCAAAGACAAGGAATTTTTGAGGAAAAGATATTTGACCTGACCCAAACTGGTAAGTTCAGCTATCTCTGGTTTTCTCTTCCTAAATTCCATTTTACTGAAAGGAGAAATTGAAGAGAAAGGGACCTTTAATCAGTCCCCTTTGTCCTAACCTTGAGAATCATTTGGTTTCTCTCTGGGAAATAAACTGCGGTTGGTTTGAATGCCCTCTGCTCTGCCTCTACAGATCGCTGTTTTCCGACCCGAGGGAGCGAAGTGGCCTAGGCCTCCAGGTTGGTGATCTCTGGTGGTGAGGGGGTGGCCAAGGGATCAGTGCCTTCCAAAAGTATTAGGGGGTTATATCTAAAGATTACAATAAAAATAATGTGGTAAGGCAGCTTGTGGAGAGAGCCTGGTTATTTGGAGTTGGAGGACCAGGGTTCAGGATCACTCCTACCATGAGCTTCTGAGCAAATGATCTAAGCAATTAAAAGGGAAACAATGATGTCTACTGACAGATTTCCTGTGTGGATAATAATGCTGGGGACAAGGGCTCAACGATTGACAATGTGCTAACAATCATTACGACAAAGTTTTAAATGGGAAAAGAGTAATAGGGTGTGAGTATGACACTCAAATACATTCTGTGTTTGTGGTCCATCTTCCAAGCCCAGAAGGGCATCTCACCCTCCAATTTGTGGTAAAAATGCCTTCCTTTGATCTCTGCATGGCCTTAACTTCTAATCTGAGAATAGAGCTGTCTCTCCTTCCAGTTGTCTTCTGATCTGGAAAATAGACTCTGAGTTTCCTCATCTGCTTCCTGCCTCAGATTTACTGTGGGGCTTCATTCAGGCAACATATGTGGAAGCCTTAGCCACTATAGCTTGCACAAAGTCAGCACTTAATCAAAGGTAGCTATGGCTTTGGACATTATTTTTCAATTTATCAAAAATTCTTCAAAACTTCTAATGCTAAAGATGACTGAAAAGAGCTTAGGATCCTTCATTACTTCCATTCTTTGTTTCATAGACTCAGTTGAGGAAAGGTTAAGATGGGATTAGCAATAGAAAAAGAAGTTACTTACTCAATGTCCTCCCTCCCACTATTCTGGCAAATAACATAGATTAGACTGCAAGTTGATATCTGTTTCTTTGCCATTTTTCTCTGTAATATAAAGTTTCTTTGCCTTCATTTCAATCCAAGACGTGCTTAATACATTTCTGTGTTTTCTTTCTCATTGGCTTATGTAGCTGAGTGAGAGTGAATACTTCCTCACCTGGGCTCCAGGATCTTCCCTCCGTGATCCCCATGACATCTTGTGACAAGTTCTGTCACCTGATTTCCATCACTATCGCACGTGAAGGCATTATCTCTGCATCTTCAGGATCTTCCCTAATTGTCTAGGAAGACTCCTCAACTCACCAAGAATCAAGGTTTTTCCCAAATTCCCCACTCTCTCTGCCATGCCCAGAACTCGACCATGCTGAGACCTTCCTCTACCTGATCAATAAATGATTAGCCTTGCAGTCATGTGACTTGTCTTTGTGTGTGTGAGAGATGTGGGGCCGACAGCAAGCGAATGAGGGGACTTCCTTGGCCCTGTACCCATAACCCTCCTCTAGCTTCTCAGAATCTTCCCTGAGTTTCAGGATTCTCCCTCCTCCACACTAATTCTCTGTCCCTGTGAGGGCTGCTTGCCCTTTGATGTGCCTATTTCTTAGTGAGCTGCTGAGACAAACTATAAGACTTGTCCTATAATTTGCCCCATCCTACAATTCTCTTTTTCAATGAATTACTGAGAGACAGATGCCACTGAGGCTGATACCACCTGGACATGTTTCAGAGCATGCCTCCACATCCCAGCTTCTCTGTGTCATCCATCCTATGAGATGGCCCGTGTCCTTTCATACTCTTGGGAAACCTCCTTCAACCACTGCTGTTACCTACGGTGAACATATTCAGTGAGATTCCATGACATGTGAGCAATACCTATCCTCAGCAACCTGTACTTGGTACAGTCAGGAGGCATCAAGCAGGCTAAATGTTATTAACTTCTCCTTTGGATGGCTTGCAGTCTTTGGAGAAAGGAAAATTAAAGATCGTGCTCCACTTATCATCCTTTCCCAAGACTGTAAATGTTACACACGGGTGTTGGGGCAAAACAAGACATGGGCGGGGTGCAAAATAATGCAGAAAGAATGACTCAGTCATTATGGACATAAGGTTATGGAGAGAAGGCTTTCTAGGCATCTGATGCTCCCCATGTCTTACCCCACCTCCAGATTACAAGAATGTTAGGTTCAGGCTTATGGCTCCTGACTTAACCACTTGGTCTGGTTTGCTGAAATATGGCAAAAGGCTATGCAGAAAATCAATCAGTCATATTGGAATCTTTCATTTACAAATATTGGCATTTAAGGGTCAGAACAGCTGATACCCAGAAGGGCATGGCCTAGCATTTCCTTGATATAGTTGAGAACGTTAACTACAATAGCAAGCAATGCAATGAGGACCACATTGATGGAGAAAATGGCTGGGTAGTACCACAGGTCAGGAAACTGCAGCCCAGAGGGAGGCACAAAAAGACCCTCAGCTGATCCCAGGTCAAGATGGCAGCTTGAGCTCACATTGAATCCTACCCTCCAACTCCAGACGTTTTAAGCAAATGAGGCATGAAATGTTAAGAACACTCAACAGTAAGGAGTGAAAAGGTTTGTAGATCAAAGACAGAGTGGTTCTTTCCAGAAGAAAAGAAAGAAAGAAAACAGATGGGAATGATGTGGGTAAACACGCCAGAGCAGCACTGTCTTCTGGGTTCTGAGTACAGATCTGGGTCACACGTGCAGGGTTGGAAGCAAGCGTCACAACGGCCAGGTGGGGATGCAGCTGAAAATGCACACCTCTGAGAAGCAGGGGCTGAGTGAGAATGAACTTAAAGACAGCCTCTCTCCCCCACCTGGGGTCTCAGAAAGAAGCTGACTGCCTGTGGCCCACAAACGAGGTACCACCCCCGACTTGAGAAAGAAAAACAGCAGCCACTGCTATCCTGGAACTGGCCTGACTCTCATAGCTAGGCTTCCATGTTATCACAGGCTGGCCTGATGCTCACGGCTAGGCCACATTGTTTTGCTGGGTGGAAACAACCTCATAAAACATCAACATCACACAAAGTCACTCCAAGATCATTGTGCAATCTACAAACATGCCCCTCTCTCTGCTAGAATGAGTGACTGCTACTTCTTTACTGATTACAGCTTTATCCTCATGCTTATCTCCACTCCCTATAGACAAGATTTATTGGGATATCCAATCACAGACTGGCCCCTGCTTTCCAATAGCACCCAATCTAGAGCTTCCTTAGATCCTCCCCAAATCCTATAGTAGGTTCTTCCTAACACTCTCTCACTGAGATACCCATGGTTCCTAATGGTGAGCATTCTTCCTAGCTGTGATAATAACCCAGCTTATTCAACTACAGAGATGTCGCTGGTGGTCTTTGGTGAAAGAGTATTAACATTTTTAGGACTAGAACACAAGCCCACTCTGGGCATGTGCTGCCTGGAATTCTGGGAAGCACCAAACTAAACCACAAATGCAGGGCCTGGTTCAATGCTATGCATTCTGTAGCGGCTGGGACACAAGATGCCTCCAGGGATCTTGGTCTGAGCAACTGGAAAGATGGAATTGCCATTTACTCCAGTCAGCTGGAAGACCCAGCTTAGTGGGAAAAGACAAATATCTCAGTTCTGGACATTTCATTAGTTTATCTAGCTAGGCTGCTATAAAAAAAGAGACCCAACCATAATCCAGTATGGTTTAATGAAGACAGAATTAATTTTGCTCTCCTAGGAATAATCTGAAGTAAGTGTTCCAAGTTGGCTGGCAGCTCTGTCCCATGTAGTTATTCAGGAGCCCTGTTCTTTCTATCTTGTTCTCCACCATCCCTAGGACATTGTCCTCACCTGCGTGGTTAAAGCGGAGATGCAAGAAGTAAGGGAAAAGAGAATGTGATGGAGGAGTGGTCATATGCCCACTGTCCTCTGTGGCCCCTGGCTCTGTGAGGTTCTTCCTTGTCACTTATCCCCCATGGCCACATCCATTTCCTGCTTGTGCAGGTTTGGAGAGACTATTTTGAGGATTAAAGAGTCACATGCTGTTGCTATAGGCCTGATCTAAACGTCTTTTGGCCATGCAAATTCCTCAAAAACTTGATAGGTTTTGGCTGTATTTGCCTCTTGACTTCTCCATGTGCAGATAACCAGATCCCAAAAATCTTATCTGGACATAGAGTTAAGCTTGGAAACTCTGGTGTTTTTCTAGATTGGGCTTTATGCCCTGCCCAGCCCATCTGCTTTTCTCAATTTGATGATGGCTACTTTGAAGCCATCTAAAACAATGGATCTGGGTGGGGTGAGCCCTTAATCCCTTCTTTGCCAGCAGGCTCACAACCTTTCATGACAGCAGCATTCTCTCCTAAGACCAGACTTCCACTTCACGGCTACTACTTACAACTGCTTCTCTTGGGGTAAAGAAGCAGTGACCCTTGCTCAACTTAGAGTGAGGCTTCAGGCAGAGGGGGCCTCCCTTTTCAAAGCTGTGCTACTTTCTCTCTCTGCTTGCAGCCTGGCTGGCTGTAGCCTTGGTTCCTCCCTCTTGCAAGTTTTGCTGAAAGCAGCAAGAAGTCCTGCACATGATACCAATATTCCAACACCTTGAATCTTTTCTATTTCTTCCCCCAGCTACAGCCTTTGTCAGCACATGGTCTGTTTTCCAAGGTACAGCAGGAACCATTTGACCAAATGTTTTCCCAACATGTAATGAGAGTTACCAGCTTTCCAGGCTGTGACAGCTGAATCCTTGATGCCCAACACCAGCCTTCCAGTAAACTGACCACATCTTTTAGGTTCTCTCAATTGCCTCAGCTAGCAAATCTTCACCATACCCCGTATACTTTGAACTGCCTTGGGTAATTAAAGTCATGATAAGGGCAGACATTGCAGTCATTATTGAAGATCCAGGTCAGTTAAAGGGCTTAAAACCTTTCGGGGAATCACTTCCTTCTCAGGTGCTGGGCTCCTGTAACAGGGCCATATGATCAACTCCCCAACTCTTTGGGACTTGGATCTGTATTTTCTCTTGTTCCTAGCTTATTGAGGCCCCTAACTTTGATAGCGTGACCCTCCCTAGAGGGAGAACAGGGCATTCTGATTCCTACAGAAAGGAATGCTTCAGTATCTTTGACCCTATTTCATAGGTCAAGAGCTCCAGAAACATTTTGGTGTCTCCTTTTCCTGATACTCCTTTTATGCCACACTTTTTTTTTTTTTTTTTGGAAATGTTTCCCTCTTTGGCATTCAGCACCGAGAATGTGGCTCCAGTATCCAGCAAGAACTTTAACATGTTTTCCTCCTACTGCGGAGGTCACCCAGGACTCCTAGGGCCAACTGGGGAGCCCCACGGCCCTGTCACATCTCATCTTTAGTCAAGGGAAGGTGCCATGGCTTGGTCTGTTCAACCCCTTCCCTCTCTGGGTATGCTTGGGACAGTCCTGCCACTAATGCCCTTCCTGTCCCTCAGTGGGAGCTGGTGTCACTCACCCATGGCATCTTCTACTCTTCCTTGGGTTACCTTGAGCAGACTGGAGAGCCACATCTAACAGGGTGGCTTGCCTTTTCACCTTGTCTTCTTTTTCGTGATCATCAGGGATCATTGGGATTCCACCCATGGTCAATCCTTGGCATAGCCTGTTAACTAGGCCTGTGAATGACTGATCCTGGGTCGTATTCATTATCTGCTTGTTCTCTAGCTTTTAAGAGAACGTCTGACTTTTCCTTGGCCATAAGGAGTGTAGTTAGCAGGCTTTGAGTATCTGCTCAGGTTGGATTATGAGTGGCAGATTTGTGAATTCCTCTGCGTCAGCTCTCAATCCTTTAGTGTGTGCCTTCCAATTATACAAATCAGAGGTGGAAAAGGGGATGCACACATGAATAAGTTTCCCCTCACTGTCACGTACCTGTCTTAGGGGATATATCCCAGGTATGTAACTGGTTCCTAATCTAGTTGTACTATCTTCAAGAGGAGGGTGAAGGGTCTTTGGCTGTTGGAGCTTAGATTCCACCTTTAACTCTTCAGTAAGACATAGTGCCATGAAGTTCTGGATATAAGGGATTTCTTCCCATTTCTCAGTTCTTTTGCAAAATAGATCTAATCGTAGTATGGTATTAACATTTAGGGTCTCATTTTCTTGCCATTTTTCCCCATCCTCCAGTGAATATTATAGCCAGGCTGTGTTACATAAAAAGATCACCTGCTCTCGGGTCAATGGGGAATACCCAAAGGCCTTCCAATTCTGGAGGATGTAGCCCAACAGACTGTCCTCTGGGATGGAGCTTGCTCTCCCCATATTCTAGTATCTTCTTATCACCTGTTTTCAACCGCCCAGGAGCAACTTATAATGGTTAGTGGTGATGCAGATGCCACAAGGTTGTGCCCAGAGGAGGTTTAGCACCTTGATAGCCCAAAACTAGGCTCAGGCCAAGTTTCCTCAGGCCAAGTTTGGCTCTGGCCAAACTAAATCTTTAAATAGAAAATAACACTGATGGACCCTGACAGGGAGGGCCAGAAAAAAAAGAGACCTAGGAGTCCAGAAAAGCCAGACTGTAGAAAAACAAGATTGATGTCGAGCATCCTCAACAAAAACAAACAAACAAAAACAGACTCAACAAGTCCAGAGAGGGTTTAACCTCATCTAAGGAGACCCTGCCTCTGGTTATAAGCACAACACAAAGACAGATTCTGCTGCAAAGAGCACCACAGAATAATATTCCAAATGCAGGCTAGTGTGAATTAGGATTACTCAGTAGATCATATATGCCACACTTCCTTCCAAGAGTTAAAAATACACGTAAGGAAACTCTACTTGTATATGAGAAATACAGTTATGAAACTCTATTCTTGGCATTCAGCTGGAGAGGAGAAATGGGTCCTGTATTAGTTTCCTGTTTCTGCTGTAACAAATCACCATAAATTTAGTGGCTAAATAGCACAAGTTTATAATATTATAGTTTTGGAGGTGAAAAGTCTGACATGGGGCTCACTGGGCCAAAACCAAGAGAGCCCTGTGTCTGTCATTTTGTTCAGATCATCTTCTAAGTCCTTTCTTAGAATTTTAAAGTTTTCTCCTTGGTAATTTTCTTGTGTATTTCTTTCTTAGTTGTTGATTCCTATATACTTTCAGTTTTTTTGTGTTTTGTTTTTTTCAACCTTTAATTATCGCTATTACTTTTTACTGGTTCAGTCGTCCCTCGGTATCTATGGGGGATTGATTCCAGGACCCCCGACAGATACCAAAATCCACAGATGCTCAAGTCTCTTATATAACATGGCCTAGCACAATGAATACGCCAGCCCTCCATATCTGTGAATTTCACATCCGCAAATTCAAATTAATTCCTCCACATCTGCAAAATTTTGATTTATGATTGGCTGAGTCCACTAATGCGAAACCTACAGATACAGCAGGTGGACTACATAAAGAAATGCTATTGATTTTTGTAAGTTGATCTATCTAGCAAGCTTGATGAAATTTTTTATTCACTGTAATAAAATTAGTTCTAATACTTCATGGATTCTGTTAGTTTTATAGGTATATGGTCATATTATCTGCAAGTAATGTCAATGTATCTCTTCTAATCCTTATACTTCTCTCTCTTTTTTCTTCTCTTCTTATAGCTTTAGCCAGAACCTCCAGGAATACTTTAAACATTGAAACTGTAGGGGAGGAAGAGATATGCTCTACCCTCTGGGTCCTTCTGGCTGGGCTATAAACTAAACTCACATGAGACAGAGTAACAGGAGAAAATCAAACAGAGCTTTATAACATGTATGCATGGGAGACACTGAAAAACTGAGAAACTCACCAAAATGGCTGAGGCCGTTCCCTTAAATACTATCTTCAGCTAAAGACAAAGGAGGGTGTTGGGGGTAGTGGTTTGGGGCTTCAAAGGGGAGGAAGGCAATTCACATGGAAATGGAAAAGCAAATGTTCGATAAACAGAACTTTGATAAGAGTGGGTTTAGCAAGGGTCCTCCCAGGCTACGGGTACCCAGAGTTATCTGTGGTGATGACTCAGGACAGGCCTTATCTTAAATTTCTTTTAGGCAGTTGGGGGAAGGTCAAAGTTTCTTTCAGAGTCTTTTGTTCTTAAAAATAATCAAGGCAAGGCAAAGAGACATATTTGGGGTGGCCAATTTTGATCCCCCACACAACCATATTTTCTATACCAGGAGTGGGCAAACGATGGCCAACTATAGCTAAATCCAGCCCATGGCCTATTTTTGTACTGCCTATGAGACAAGAACATTTGCAATCGATGTGATATTAGGAACACTAATGTTCAACTCCAATTCAGCAAAATGTTATTCAAAAAAAGAATTCCATTCTTCTAATAAACCTGGATTTCCACAAAAAGAATCATACTCAATATTATATTTTGAATTTCACCAAAAAATATGGAAATGTGTCTTCCCTATTACTATATTAGTACCTACATAATATCTTCAATTTTGCCTCTTGGCCAAAGCCTAAAATATTTACTACCTGGCCATTTAGAGAAAAAGTTTGCTGACCCACTTTTCTACACTATGGCCTTACCCCTGACTGCTATTTGCTATTGTTATTTGTGCTACATTTTCCTCCAAAGAAACAAGTTTGTCAAATTGAGCCCTTCAGAGTGTCTTCAATAAAATGGGCATTAAATTATAGGATTGAGGGATTAAGGAGATATTTTAAGTTGTGCTGTTACTGCTCCCCTTTAAATATCAAGAAAAACAAAAACTCAAATGGAGGACATGCAGATAAATGTCAAACTTCTGGAGTAAATATCAAACCAGGACACCCTGAGGTTATTTGAGGTTTCAAGGACAACACCGAACGTTCCAGATCTCTGTTCTTGGCTTAGAGGACTTTGTCACTTGATTCTCTTGACTTAAAACTGTCTGCTCCTGGAACCAGGCTGGTCCAAATATGAGCTGTTGTTCTTAAAAACATTTCTTAAATATAGTATTCTTAAATAACATTTCAGAAACATTGTTCTATTGGTTTCAAAAAGTTGATGATGGATCTGTTTGGTTATTAGAATAATGGACAATTACTGGCTAACCACTTGGTAAAGAAAGAGAACTGGAGTGCCAGGTTGTTCAGGAGAGCCTAGCCCCCAAAATAGGACCTGGTCAGCAGCACTGACAGCCAGTGCCCAGCTGCCAGGATTATTCCTACAACCTAACACAACTACCTGCGTCGTCCCCTGTTTCTGTTAAATCTGAATTAGTTATGCACACAATTTTCCTCAAACACCCCATGAGCAATACCACCTCTGTACCCTTGTCCTTACTTCTCCCTTGTCTGAAATACTTATCCCCGGTATCTTCATGGCCCACTTCCTCATGGCCTTCTGGCCCCTATGAGTCACTTCACACAGAGGACTCCTCCGAACCCCAAGTATAAAGTAGCACTCTTTCTCCACCTTCCCTGACTGGCCCCCCGTATTTATTTGTTTATTGCTTGTCCCCACTCCCTCTAGAATGTAAGTGCAACAAAGTCATGGAGTTCCTTTTGTTCACTTCAGTATCCAACACCTGAAACACTGCCTAGCCTGACACACACACTCCATGCTCATTGCCTTAGGAAGTGGGCTTCCCTGACCTGCACAGGAAGAATGAGGAAACCCATCCTCTTGTCTTGTCCTCATATTTTCAGGAGGGTGTCTCAGCTCACACCAAAGAATGTGGAGCCCTTAGGATGTTGCCCATTGGTGGAAGTAGAGAGATGGGGACTCTAAGGAGATTGCTTCCTAAAATCTCTTCATAAAACCCTGGGCTCTTCGAATGGAGGCCTAGTTGTCCCTCACACACACAAGAGCAGGCCTAGCAGTCAACCTTCAAGAGAAGAACAAGGGATCCAGGACCCTTTCTCCCCACCTCCTACAACCCTGGCCAGAGTGATATGCCACTCCCATTTCTGTCAGCCAAAAGGGAGTCTTGAAAGAAGTTGAGATTCAAGAAGCTCCTGACATGACAGGCACAGACTTGACCAGAGGGAGGGAGATGGCTGTTTCTAAAACATGGCCCAGTCTTCTGAGTTGAGGCTGAGTGGGCTGAGAGCACCAGAGGTCTCTGTGTACACAGATAAAAATGGAAGACCAGATTTGCAGGGTTCAGAAGAAAATGAGGGACTGAGTGTGTGGGGAGCTCAGGAGACAGCCTTTAGCTGTGCTTCCTGTTTCCTGTTCCCTCAAATCAGTTTGACTGGTTTGAAGCACAGACTCTTGCAGTAGGTAAGTATATGTGTCTCCACTCAACAAAAATAAAGGGATTACTACCTGAGTGGTCATCTTGTATGATATGTATATTGCTATCCCTCTGCCCCAAACTGACAGCTATGTCCACATCTCCACATTCCTTTAAGACAGGAAAAGATATGTAGCAAGCTTCCCCAATTACCGAGCTGCTGCTTTCTATATTCCTTCACTGTCCTTTTCCATCTCAGATCTAAAGCAAAGAATATGATAAGAATCCATTGATATCATCCTCATCTGTAAAAGAGGGGTAAAAATAATGATAATACCTAAACGATAGATTGTCACAAAGATTAAATTAGGTACTACTGCAAAGCATTTAGAACAGTGCCTGGCACACAGTAAGTACCATCTAAAGTATTTCCTGTCATTATTCTTTAATACATTTCTTGATTCAGTTTGCTCATAATTTAATTGTTTTTACAACTATCTCCAAAATTGAGATTCATCCATAGTATGATCCATTTTTTATTTTTATCGTATGCTTCTTATCATATTTGATTACAATATCATGTTAACTTCATAGAATATATAAGGGAGGTTTCCCCCTGAAAATCATTCAAATACCTTTGGGATGATCTATGCTTTAGAGATTATCATTTAAATTACAGACAATTTATCCCTAAAACCACTGGGCCATCATCATTGACAACAGGTTTCTTCAGTTTTCTATTTCTCTAGGGCTGTGATATTTGTGTTGTCATCAAAGATTTATCCGTCTCCTAGGCACGTTGCAATTAGACGTGGCCCTGTGACTTGCTTTGATCAGTGAAAACAGAGCAGAAGTTCCACATGCCCTGGCCATCAGGATCTTTTAAAGCTCCCAGGGGACCCAAAAGTGTAGCCAAAACTGAAAAACACTTATGGAAGGATGGAATGAGTTGGTCATGCCACCCATCGCTAAACTAGACTCTCTAGTACTTTAGCCGCGGAGAGGCGATGCCTGAAGCGGCCCCAAAAGATGTTGTGCAGATGCCAGGAGGCGGCCGGTGGGAGGTGAAATCGCAGATTGGCCCCTTCACATCCGTCCCGGTGCCCACAGGAGCCCCGGAGAATGGTCAGGTCCCCTCACAGGCGGCCTCGCGAACGCTCGTGGCTCAGGCTTGTCTCCCTGCGGTAAGTAGAGATGCACCCAGTGGGCGTGGACCTGGTGGTGGACACATGCGGGAGCCTGGCGCCGCGCTCTGAGGACGTCCGCGGGAAGCCTGGCGCCGCCTGCTGGCCGACCTCGCGCATCGCAGGGCGCTGCTAGGAGAGCCGGGCGTCCCGCCGCCTGGGCTGAGTCCGGCGCAAAGAAGCCCCTTTGGGAGGCCTCTTCCAGAAGGCCTGGGGCTCTCGCTGGCTTCCTCGGATTCTCTGCAGGTCCGCGCGGAGCGTGGAGGGGAAGGCAGCTCAAGGAGTCTGTGGGGAGAGGAGGAAGTATGAGGCTTCAGCCGGCCTTGCTGATGGGGAGACTGGTACAGAGGCTTTTTTGTAGAATCTGGGCGTCGGGAGCCCCCAGACCTCTCTGGCCTCCCAGCACCAGCAGGAGTTTCTGTGCTTAGAACTAGGGCCAGCAGAGGCCTTATGTTGGCAGACTTTGCAGCCAGTGGTTGGTTTGTTGTTCTCTGCTGTCTGCAGGTTTATTAGAAGGGGCCCCCAAGTGTGCTCGGGAACCAGGAGCCTTTGCCTATCAGAGCCCAGAGCCCATCTAGGGATGTCCCGAAGCTGGACCTCAGAACCAGGGTCTTGTGGGGAAGCAGCATCTGGCTGGAAGTGAGTGGGTTGTTCTGGAGTCTTCACTTCACCCAGCCTTTAGGAACTAAGGGAGCACCCCCGTAATAGCCCGGGGCCTCCTCTCTGAAGCCTGTGAGTCAATGCAGTGTGAGGAAGTCATTAGTTCTGTCTTCCAAATAGAGGCATTTCCCACATCACATCAGAAATGAAAGTCATGGTCATGAAAACCAGAGGTTCTGTGTGAAAGTGCTAAGTGGAAAGTTATTTCCTATTTTTAATAACAGTTTTATTGTGGTATAATTGACAATCAACTGCACATATTTAAAGTATAAAATTTGATGAGTGTTTACATGGATATACCCATGAGACCATCACCACAGTCAGGATAGTGAATATGTCCATCATCCTCAAAAGTTCTCTGTCCCTTTGTCGTCCCTCCCTCCCACAGTGCCACTCAAGCCCCAGGCAACCCCTAAGCCACTTTGTGTCTCGAGAGTTTGCAGTTTTTAGAGATTTATATAAATGCAGGTATTAGTATGTACTCTTTTTTGTTGTTTTTCTGGCTACTTTCACTCAGTATAATTATTTTGACATTCATTCATGCTGTTTATCAATAGTCTGTTCCTTTTTATTGCCAACAGTGTTTGTTGTGTGGATATACCACAAGTGTTTACCCGTTCATCTGTTGACGGACATTTTGTTGTTTCTTAGTTCTTGGCTATTTCAAAGAAAGCTACTGTGGAAATTTGTGCGCAAGTCTCTTTACGGCCATATGTTTACCTTTCTCTTGGGTTATACCTACGAGTGGAATGGCTGGGTCATGTGGTAGGTGTCTGTTTAATTTAAGAAGCTGACAGACTTTTCTAGAGTGGTTGTACCATTTTACATTTCCATCAGCAGTGTGTGCGAGTTCCAGTTCCTCCATATCCTCACCAACACTTGGTATTTTAAGTAGGAAAAATTGTAATGTGTTACACAGAACCCAGAACTTCCCAACAGTTTCCTAAAATCCAAGTAAACACATCGAGTGCCTGTAGGAAAACAGTAAACTGTAATGTTGGGACGTAAAAAGCTTAAAACATTGCTTCTTTATCAGCAAAAACCAACATGGTTGCTTTGTGATGCTTGTCTTAGGACATCAGAGATGCACATCACTTTTGATGATTCTAAACTTCTTTGTAACATGTCAAGCTTTCCCCACAGATTGTTAAAAATGTTGGCTTATATTTCTTTAAGGGAAACAACTTTTCCCCAAAAAAACCCATTATATTGAGAGATATGAATACTCCATGAAGATTTGGGTATTAAGAACTAAAAGACTAGGGGGCTAGCCCTGTCGCCTAGTGGTTAAGTTTGGCATACTATGCTTCGGCAACCCACGTTCACTTCCCAGGCACAGAACTACACCACTCGGCAGTGGCCATGCTGTGGCAGTGACCCACATACCAAATAGAGGAAGATTGGCATAGAAGTTAGCTCAGGGAAAATCTTCCTCAAGCAAAAAGAGGAAGATTGGCAACAGATGTTAGCTCAGGGTGAATCCTCCTCAGCAAAGAAAGAAAGAACTAAGAGACTGAGAAAACATTCTGTAGCATATGCCTTTATTTCGGGTTTCCCCCCACAGGTATACAGTGGGATTGCTCTCTCAGCCCACCCACCCTCACTTCTCCTCCCCACCTTAGAGTGTGTCACTCCTTGGCGGGAGTTTTGAGAGGCAGTGTTCAGTTCACCCATCCCTTCCTTTGCTGCATTGCCAGCACTCAGTGGCTACTCCGTCCACCTGGTCCCAGAGAACAATGACCCGAAGCCCAGAGTCCCCAGCCAACTTGTGATGGGCAGTTTGGTTTGAGGAAGAACATTTATGGTGTTAAGCCACTGAAATTTGAAGGTTGTCACACAATAGAAAATGACCTAGCCTGCCAAGCACATGGAGTCAATTTTGAGCACTCATGCTTTGCTAGGAGAGCAAAATTCCTCAAGGTTTTCAAGTTTATTGCCGAAGAGTTATACTCAATATTCTCATGTATTTTGTCATCTCTTTATATCATCTTTATTTCTAATTTTATTGATCAGAAAAGAACAAGGAAACTTTATTTTTTAAATTAAGTGTCCAAATATGTCCTGTTTTATATGTTCCACAGAATGTATGTTCTCTATATGAGAGTTCACTGTAGAGCTGTTATATTACTGCAAATTGTTTTATTCCTATTCTTTTTTTTTTTTTTTTTTGCCTACTAGATAGCCTGGTCATTTTTAAAAGCTATTTTCAACAATCCCACTAAAATTTCTTATCAAATTTCATTTGTTTGGGGAGATTTTTTGCTGTGTTCTACAGCTGGCTGAATGTAGACCAAATTTGACTACCATATCTCCTGTTTAATCTGCCAGGGGTATATAAAATCTGTTTGTCCTGTTAACGCCCTAACAGTCTTAACCGCCCTTAAATACCTGTTTGTCTAAATATTTCCCCATCTGTTTGTTTCTCTCTTTAATCTCTTTGACTTTCATTAAGGACACACAGTTGTGCTTTTCCTTTTTTTTTTTTAAGGTATACTTTTTGGTGAGGAAGATTGGCCCTAAGCTAATATCTGTTGCCAGTCTTTCTCTTTTTTTCTCCCCAAAGCCCCAGTACATAGTTGTATATCCCAGGTGTAAGTCCTTCTAGTTCTTCTATGTGGGATGCGACCACAGCGTAGCTTGATGAGCTGTGTGTAGGTCTGCTCCAAGGATCTGAACCAGTGAACTCCGGGCCGCTGAAGCAGAACAAGAGCCCTTAACCACTGCACCACCAGGCCGGCCCCAACAGCTATGCCTTCTAATCCATGCTGACAGCCCATTTGAAAATACAAATCATCTGGCTCCCATTTCACTGATTTTAATTCTTCTGTTTCCTGTTTTTCTGTGTTTACTCTGTTCCTTAGACTGAATGGTCTGATCACGTTTTTTCTTCCTTTTCTTTCCCTGTTAAATTAGAAGTTCTACAATCTTCAATTCTAGGAGTTTTTGTCCCATTCTTAAACACAATCTATATTTCTCTTTACTGCATTTGCTGTCATATAACTTGGGTGATAATCTAAGATGAGATACAAGAAGCTATTGTGAAGAGATATTAACCAGTTCACATTTATACAAACTGACCTTGACTAAAGTGGACTTCCAGGGGAAGGAAAAACCTTATTTTGCTCAGGGGATTCCAGTGTACCATGCACAGTAGGCAGTATGCTGAGCACCGAGAACATAACACACGTTGAAATAGGTAGAATAAAAGCGCATAGCTAAGAGAACCATGCTGTTATCAGAAAGGACAGGTACAAACAAAACCAAGCACAAACTTACTGCAGGGTTCTATATCCAGATGATTCTTAGATATTACCTGCATTAGAAACTTTATCTCCATCTTCAAAATACTTCGACATTCTCAGGCCACTCTCTAGATGTGTTACTATTAGTCTTACGCTTAATGTTCTAGCAATGTGCCTAGAGTTTCAAGGCATGGTTCGTGAATACATCCATACATGAAGTGTTTGGAGAATGTGTTAAGGGACAGCACAATTAGCCATGTCATCTGTAAAGCTGCTTATATTTAAGAGATTATTGCTAGGACTCCCAGTTAAACACGGTGTATTAGGCATATGGTTGCCTGTGTTCCCTCCTGAAATCCCACTATAATGAATTTAAACGTTTGAGGGAAGAAAAAGAGGAAGGTGGCGACAGAATCCCTCAAAGAGAAAAAAGAATAAAAGAGACAGTAATAGCAGAGAAGGATGAACACAGATTTGGGAGTTGGCAAGCAGACCTACAAGGGCTGAGTTAGCAGAGAAAGCTGGAGGCGCAGCATCTGCAGGGGGCAGGGAAGCCAAGAAGAGCACAGATCCTCAGCGCAGCACCCTGGAAAGGCTCCAGGCCAGGGAAAGGGTGGGGGGCAAAAGGGACATCTGGAATGATGGATCAGAAAGGCCGTTTAGCACCACCTCTGCGGCAAGAGGAGGCTGTCCAGACTGGCACCAGGTGGGACTAGTAGAGGCAATGAGAAGTGGCAAGTTGCTGGATATATTTTGAAAGAGCCAACAAGATTTCATGATGGATGGGAGATGTCGTGAGAGAGAAAGAGAAGAATGACATCTTATGTTTTTGACTCAAGCAATAGGAAAAGTGGATATGATGTTGGGTGAAGACAAAATTACAGAAATTACAGATTTGGGAGAGATCAGGAATTCAGATCTAGACATGTTAAGTTGGAGATGCTTATTGGACATCCAAGTGGCAATGGTGAACCATTATCTTTGTTACCCTGGTCAAGAAACAAACATGCCCTCTATGCTAGAGAGGGACATGATCTCTGTCCTTCCAGTTGTTTGCCACACAAACATCTGTGAGAAGATAGTCCTGGGTATAAACTGTCAGAAGACATATAGAAATGCTATGAAGGATTGTCCCCCGCAACAATATCCACCCTTTGTTTCTATGTTGTCTTAGCTTCTGGCAAATTTTCCTATGAATATGCCATTCAGTCAGCCACTATGCTTAATTAAGTGAACAAGAGCTAAGACCAGATCCATTCAATTTGTACTCTAAGCAGAATTGGTCCTGCTGGTCAACCTGCAATATTGACCTCAGCTATGCCCACCAGGCTTCCAGCTGAACAAAGCTCATAAACCATCAGTGTCTACCTTAGAAGGCCAAGTGCCTTTCTCCTTAAGTTTCCATAGCAACCCAAAGCGTTAGTCCAGGTAGAACAGGGAGTATTAGCAATTCCACAGATTACATTGGCCCACAGGGACGAGGCCTAGGGTGATTCTCTCATCTGCAAACAATCCAGGCCAGAGAATTAAGGCTGACCTGTGCCTGCCAGGACCAAGGTGATATGTCCTTAAACACTTCCAGTTCTCTTATGACCACTTCTTAGGGTGTAAGCCATTGTGTTTTAGGAGAGAGGTAAGCCAAAGTGTAGCTTCCACATAGGCAGTGCATTCCTGAAGGAGGACATAGTGTCCCTGGAAAGTATACGGTTTGAGGGGGGCCCCCTGAAGTGGGATATACATTAGTCAGAAAGCACAGGTTGACAGTGACCCCAACAGGGCCTCCCAGCCAACTGGTGAGCATTCAAGTTCCCAGTTCTGTCCATTTGAAGGGTCTTCCCGAGGGCAGTAAGTCCACTTTGTCCCCAACACCAGCTAGGTCACATCTGTCCTCATAGAATGGTCAGAGCCGGCTGGTTGAGGATGGCAGAGTCAACAGTCAGTGAAATTTTTTGCAGCCATTTGGGAGAGACGTACCCTGGGTTTTCCTTCTGTAACAAGGCTCCGGGGTGGTTCTGAAGGACAGAGGTCATTAATGCCCACTCCCTCTGTCACACCTCCCAGGTGCTGCTGTGTTGCTCTTCCTTCACCTCCACAACATCTCGTGTCCCATTCCAGAAGCTATAACTTTACCTTCTACCCAATCATTCCTACTCATGCCCAGACCTTTTGTCCAGAAGAATCAGGTGAAAGAGACCAGGACATTTTTATAAAACTTAAGAATTAAGTTGGAAACCCCTAGGCCTCCCTTTCAGTGTCAGAGTAAGCTGATCAGCAACCTGAAGCAGTATCAGTGGTGAGCCACCTGACAGCCTCAGAGAGGGGCGAAGGGCTGGTAGAGTTGATCTGCTGGGCAGGGGAAGGGAAACTCCCCTCGTGGTGTGGCCTCCCCCACCGTGGGACAAGCAGGTCAACTTTTGAGGAACACAGTTTGAGGGACGTCTTTGATCTGTTCTTCCACTTGGAACAGTGCAGACTGCCAAACAGCTAGGCCATTGGCAACAACAAACAAGTCTGAGTTCTGCCCACTGAGTGGGGTGACCACATTCACTCCCAGCTCTGCACGGTTGGCTCTGAGGCAGAACAGCTACATCAGCCCTGTGGACACTGCCAGGTTTCAACTTATCCAGACCTTCATCAAGCCAGAGCCAGGCAGAGAGGCACCGTTGGGCTGGTGGCTTTGCTCCTGTCGGAGGAGAGAGGATGTAAAGTCTGTAGACAAATATCTGCTACTTTTACCACGTAAAGCCAAGATGCCACTGGGGTCAGGACAGCTGTGTTCTTGAATACATTATGTTCATTTCTAAGCAAGGCTTTTGTGGACTCTTTCTACCTTGCTAGGCTTTGGGTCCAGGTTGACCCACCCCAAAATGGGGATTTGAGGACTGAGAGTCACAAAGCCTTCATGGGTCAAGTATTCCATTTCAACAAGAACTCAGCAAGCTAAGAGCTGCCTTCCAAAGGCTACTTGGCAGCCATAACAGAGGGGCCACAAGTCCAAAACCCTGAGGGCACTTCCAGGTAGAATCTGTCTCCCTTTGCCAGAGGCTCCAATTGGCAAAAGTCATGCTTTTTCTGTCTCCAGTAACCAAGGGGTCTAAGATGTTGGGCTCCTCTTGGGGAGAGGGAGCTTGGGCAAAGACAGCGTTTGTTGTTTTTTCCTTGACTGCCAAAGAGATTGAGTGTCCTGAACCCACTGCAGACCTAAGAAAGTTTACTTGGCATCTGGCCCCCTGAATTTTCAGGTTTGTCAGGCACACCTGCTGGCAAAGATGTGCAACACTGTAGTCAGGGCCATGCAGACTGAGGCTTCTGACTTGCCAACCAACAAGATATCTATATGGTGAAAGCTTTGGTCATCAGAGGGTAGAGGCTCTCATGCTGAATCTTGACCCACCTACTGGTGGCAAAGGGCAGTAGAGTTTGTCCCACTATTTGTCATTTTTCTGTGTGCAGCTCTTCCCCAATCAGGCTAATCCCCTCTGGGATGGTGAAGCGGAAGCATACAATGATTTCTATATAGTCAGATGTAGATGCAACAAAGACAGTAGACTGAGTCAGCCCAAAGGACCTATCCACAAGATCACGTTAGTTTCTCTCCCCGACTGTGACCTTAAACCCCATCCAGGCATCCATTCCTGTATCAGACCAAATAGGACAGTGACTTGAGTGCCTATATCTAACAGTCATCATCCTGTCCCTACCCAAGGTTCCCTAGCCTTTTCCTTAAAGTGGCTGGTGTGCGGGTAGAGGGGAAGGGAGGGATCAGGGTGTGAAGGGAGAAAGTGGTTTGGTGCTAGTGAGCAAGGACCCTTTACCTTGTTTCCAGCAGCTGCTCATGGCATCTCTCACTGGAAGTGTGCACAACCAACAAAAGCACAACTGGGCTGCATGTTTCAACTCTACCTCCCACCCTCAATCTCACTAACAGGCAGGATGGTGGGAGACTCTTCACCCGCCACCACTTGGACAACAGCACTTGCTTGAGATCCCAGGGTATTTGGTCCTCGTATCCCCAAACCTACTTGCAAACTAATATGTTCACCTACTACAGTTTTATGGATGCTGGGCGAGAAGACATGAGACCTCTGGGTCAGAGACAAGAGACTATTACTTACTACGTGGCAGGCAGCATGAGCCTCATGTTTGCATGGGTTTTCTTTGTCCCCCAAGTCCCATGGGAACAATGTGGAACAGGCTTAGGTAGATGCTACACACAGCATGGCTCTGCCATAGCTAAGGATCCCTGATCTCAGGAAACCACTCATTTAAGGGGGCTGCTAGCAAAATATCCAGTTTCAGCCACATATCAAAATAATATTTCCTCAAGAGTATTCAGGGAGAAATCTGCTTAGTTTTCAGTGACTTAAAAATGAATTTAATTCTGGCAAGATGAGTAGTCCCTGCAATAAAGGTACCACTGTCTACCAGTTCCTACTGCTCTCGCCTCTCCCATCTCAGTGTATTCACAAACACCAACCCGCAGTCTGGTCTGGCTAAAATCCAGAAGCCTGCTTGCTCTCCGACAGCTTTTCCATGTGTTCCTGACAGGACTACCTTCTTGCGTAGAGAATTCCATTTATTCTTTGATCGCTTGGTCCTTTGACTTGCTCGATGCTGTGGGCAGAACCTGTGGAAGCAAGCCTACACAACAAGTAGAGATAATATTCCTTCCCCTTTCCTGGGAGATGTTCTCCTTCCCTGGCATCCAACAGGAAGAACCCAGGGACCTGCGTTTTCCTGACATGAGTGTTCTTTTCCCATCCCTTCCACATGAAGATTTTAGTTGTCTTCAGGGTCTTAGTTCCTATAGGTGTTAATTTCCTCAAAATCCAGGTTTGAGGCATTTGGGGTCTAGGGTCTGTCAGGAAAGTCTGCTGGTTTAGTGAGATAAGCAGCAAGGTGCCATGTGCCTGGTGTTTTGGCGGCAGAATCGGGTTGGGTAATATGAAGAAGAATCTCTTTGATGTTTGAATCAAAGTCTAGACTCAGGCGTATGTTTCACCCATTTTGCTTGAGAAGCTCTTAGAGGATTGAGGTGGTAGTAGGAAACAAGAGCTTGAAGCCCATTGGGAGAGTTAGAGAGAAAAATAGATTGTTATCATCAATATGAATTCCACAGTATAGTTTAAGGTCCAGGTGCAGTCATCACTCCAAGATGATTTTTCCAGAGCAGGAGATAAAACTTGTATGAGTTATTGAACGACTGACATTCAATTACATCCATGGAATAACAGACCCATTACAAAGTGTCTTCAAGTTTCCTACTCCAGACTCGAAGCTCTGTCTCTCAATACATGTAAAGCCTGCCACCAGAAGTGAAAACAGGGGAAACATTAGTGTACAGTCATACCTAATATTCTCACACTAACTTTTAAAAGTCTCTTTCATCCTAGTGTCTTAAAGATGCTGGCCATCCAGACTTCTTGATTCACCCCAACCATTTTCCTCTGGGTTTGGGGGCAAAGTTGGGTTCTGCCTAGTCAGCCTCCTACTCCTCTGGAATCTTTTCAAACCTGATGGAATTGGAAGCCCCTGGAGTTGTTTACTAGCAATACCCCGGAGGCCAGCTTCATGTGTTTTACTTTATGCCCAAAGGCCCTACAAATGGGAGACGAGAGAGCCTTAGCACAGTGATTCTCAATTGTGGGTGATTTTTGCCCCTGAAGGGACACTTGGCAGTATCTGAAGACGTTTTCCGTTGTCTTCAGACCTTGTCTTCAGGGGAATGTTACTGACATCTAGAGAGTAGAGGCCAAAGATGCTGCTAAACATCCTAAATGCATAGCCGGTCACCCACAACAAAGAATTATCCAGCCCAATATGTTGGTAGTGCCAAGGAGAGAAATCCTGCAAGGGGTCAGTGTAACACTATCCTCAGATGAGCTTGGTGGGTTTTTATTTGTTTTAAGGCACTGCATTGCTGCCCAAACAGAAATCCTTCATTCAGATTCTCAGTGCAGTTACACTGAGTTAAAGTGTTATCACATGGTAAGTTTGAACAAAGGTATCCATTTTTCTGTAATGGAAGCTCAATTTCTGCCTCCTGCAGAAAGTAGTCTTTCTGATTCAAGATAGAGCTTGTCACTTCCAGTTTGAGACTATATCTCTTTGGGTTAGTGCTCAGTGGTTTCAGGATTTCTCCCTTATTTTTAGTTTTTACTCCGAGGATAATTTAAATTCCCAAGAGTCTTCGGTATTGTTCTGACTTTGGGGAAGAGGCATCTGGTCCACTAACATCAATACTCCCTCCCACCAGCTTTCAGAGATGTTCAGCCCCTGCTAGTCTTTGCTCATCTGCACCCATCCCCGTTGCCTTCATTGCTGAAGCATCTTCAGCCCACATCTCCTCTCCCTCCACTACACAGGTCTCTAGTCAGCTTCTTTTCCTAACAGTGGGGCCATTTCAGGTATGCAGATTCTCTTTATGGGAGAGTTGCCATTCCAAAGCAACAAGGAAAATTCTCATGCCCTCCTACAACACTCTGGAGCCCTGAGACACTATAGGGGGGCATGGGGAGGGGGCACTACGTCAGGCTTTCTCTTGGCCTTCGTGAGCCCTGTCACGGTTCCCACTCTGCTGCAGTTATCCTAGTGAATGAGTCTCTTTCCTAGCCTAGGATCATAAACAGAACTTACATACAAGTCACATTTGTTCTCCAGACCCCACGAAACTCACCTGGGGTTTCTATCATGACCATACTCCTCAGCAAGGGTGGGTAGCAGAAGGAAGTAGCTCAGGGCCACTCAGGAACACTCACCAACATATCATTCTCTTACAATTTTCTTCCGATTCTCAATCCTTCTCCAACTCAAGTCTTCCTTTTGTGGTCGGAAACATCTTTCTTCTACGTCCTTTGTTATGGGTAAAGCAACACAGCCTAGACAAGGGCACCTAAGAGTGCGCAGAATCCAAAACAAGTGGTCACGCTTTAGCCTCAGCTTATGACATCCATAGTCGGAAGCTCTGAGGGAAAAAGAAGCCTCTGGTGTGTTTTGTTGTGTTGTGATGTTAAGAAATAGACCAAAGAAGAGAACATAAATGGAGGGGAAAAAAACACTGTCATTGCTACAGCTAACTGACTATTGAGGGGGAAGCGAGCTGCTGCTGGGGTCCTGTTACTGACCTCCGGGAGCTATTGTGGATGAACACTGCCAGGACTTCATACCTTTCCAGGAAAAGCCAGGAACCTGGAGATATACGTGAAATGTCTTGATTTAAAGTAATGCCATGATTGTGTGGACCAAATAAGACTGGTTTGTAGGCCTGATCTGTCCTGTGTGCTGTAGGCTGGTGTCAACCTGCCCCTCAGTCGAGCACCATGAGTGATCTAGCATGATGAGTCCATAGAGAGACAGAGAGCAGGGCCATTTTTCCAGACCCTAGGGCAGAGCTTAGCCATCTGAAGTCTCCCTCTCAGCCAGGAAGCCCACTGCCAGCAGCCTGAAGCCCATGCTCACTGTTCTTTGAGCTGCCAAGGCCAAGAGTTGTGACGTCCTGGTAGGGTAGGGCTCATGTGTTCAAATACTTTCCTCCTTTAATTAGCCCTCAGCAGGAGCCTAGGCCCAAGTTCAGGCTACAGGTGAGTCAAATGTGCCAGCTGTGTGGAAGGGGAAGGAGCAGCCCCTGATCTGGGGGCTTACAGGGCTGATGGGTTCAGGAGCCTTTTTAGGAGCCAGTCTATGAAGGAAGATGATTCTGCATCTCTCTGCAAGACACTGGTGCACCCAGGGTTAAATTCTAAGTACCTTGGGCTTGAAAAAAAATGTTTTTTCCTTTTTCTTGTCCCATTCATATGTTAAGCCTTTTGCTGCATATATGTGACTCCTTGGAAAATATATAGCATGTTTTGCATGAATTAAAAACTTTATATCAATGATGTCATACTGTACGTTTCCTTCTGCTTTTTCCCATTCAAATCCTAGATATAAGACTTGACTAAACAGAAATAGGTAAAATCATAATCATAATGGGATTTTATTTTATTGTGGTAAAATACACATAACATAAAATTTACCATCTTAACCATTTTTAAGTATACAGTTCAATGGGATTAAAAACATTCATAATGTTGTGCAACCATCACCACCATCCATCTCCAGAGCTCTTTTCATCTTATAACACTAAAACTCTACACCCATCATCATGGAATTTTTTAACCCAGAAAATTACAGATCAAATAAACAAAAAATAAGGATACAGGAAATTCAAATAATCATTATTAATAATCCAAATATTATATAGAGAGAAGGAAAGAGAGAAAGGACTGTGAAAAGATCATATATGCACAGGGCCAGCCCAGCGCAGTGGGTAAGTTCACACATTCCACTTCGGCAGCCCAGTTCGGATCCCGGGTGCAGACATGGCACTGCTTGTCAAGCCATGCTGTAGCAGGCGTCCCACATATAAAGCAGAGGAAGATGGGCACGGATGTTAGCTCAGGGCCAGTCTTCCTCAGCAATAAAACAAGAGGAGGATTGGCAGCAGGTGTTAACTCAGGGCTGATCTTCCTCAAAAAAAAGAAAAGAAAGGAACATATATTCACTATTTTGGGAGGACAGATAGCTGTGGCCGTGTTTTAGACCACAAGGAAATTATTCAGTAATTCCGTGGATATAGAGAGCATACAACTAAAAAGATTGCCTTAATCTTTTTAAAAATCTTTTTAACCTATAGGTGTTAAGTCACAGTGGTATTAAATGGGAAGCCTTGAGGAATTATAGCCTTGTTCATACCAGTACCTTGAGAATTAAGATTTGAGTGAGACTTCCTGGGGTTAAACATGCCCTCTGGAAGTCACACTTCAAGATAACCATCCCCATAAATAACAGGATTTGAGAGGAAGGTGTTGAAAGCCTGCCTATCCAAACGTCTGTGAGCTAGGACCAACTTAAAAATTCCTGTTCATCATGGGATGTACCCTTCCTGTTCATGAATGGGACTAATGGTTTAAAGGAATTCAGTCTATTCAGTTGAATTAATCAAGCATCAACCAAGGAACATACAAATGACTAAATAGAAAGGCCAGTGGAGAAAAAACAAAACAGAGAATCCAGGTATATAACCGAGTGCATATAGAAATTTCATGTAAAAGAAGGCAGCATATCCAGTCAGTGGGGAAAGGGTAGAATTTTTTTTTTACCGTTCCTAAAAAGTATTGAGTTTATTTTAAAGCATCACATCAAGTTTGAATCTCAGTAAACAAAGCCATGTCTTCATTATACGTTGACTTGGGCAAAGAGCACAGAATTGCATACAGCAAATGATATGATAAAGTAATATAAAGGGAAAGGAGTTTGCTTTTAGTAATAAAGTGGTGTGGAACTAAAGTACAATATGTACATCTTCTGGGTAAGTGATTTAAGCCATAATGTTTCTTGTCTTCTTAGAAGTTTTCAGAATTAAGATTTTAAAAATTGACCCCTCTATCTGATACTTGTGCCATTCACTGGAATAGAGGCATAGAAAAGATTCTCTCTGCTTAGATTAATGGATTCACGCAATATGTGCCTAAGCTGGAACAAAGAGATCAAACATCTGAGAGAGGGTGGCACTCATGATCACAGTTGTTTTATAAGGGGGAAATCGCGAAGATTTTTTCAACGAAGATCCAAGGAAAACAAGTCTTGGGCAATGAACGGTGACCTATTTTATAATAGTTAATAAAAAGTCTGAGCTCTTTGCAAAAGTATGCCATTTTAAACTTACTTGCCATCCTGTTTCCATAACATACATGTGCATATTTCACTGGGGCAAGCAACTTAGAAACATGGTTGCATCATAGCTGTGTAGTTAAGCAAGGGACTTATCAATTGAATGCATCTTTTTTGTGTGTGGGGGGGAAGTTATTTGTTCTGATTGCTGAAATATGCAATAAAAGGCTACATTTAGAAGCCTTGAAAACCTGTGGTTCAGTACATGGAAGTTTCAGCTACAAAAGAATGGGAATGTTATAATTGCCGTAGGAAATTATAATGTTGGACACATAAACATTACTTGGAACTACTTTTTGATCACAATAATGTCACATCAAAAAGGTGCGTATTTCACTAAAATTAATGAGGCAATTTGGGAACAAGAGACAGATTCTTTCTCTCTCTCTTTGTTGAACTCCTCAGTGTAGAGCTACAGATATACTTAAGCTGAAATAGTAACATAAAAAAGGGGAAACGTGTTTGCTTTTTAAAGTCATTGAAGTACATAAAATGCCTTGGCAGATAATACTGTTCTATGACGTCTACTGAAAATTTTATGTTCATCCCCCATTCTCCTCATCATAATGTTCACATTTTAATTACGTTTTCATTTTGATTGTTTGCATGCAAAAACAGCAACTAATCTATTATTTCAACCTTAAGCCTATTTCTTTTGAAGCCAAGATAATTTTGTTATTTTATAAAAGCAATGGAGATCCCTTTTTCAAGATGCTTAAGGCGGAATGGTTAAGCTTCATGCTGCTTTGTCTGAGCTTCTGTTTCCTTTGAACCAGGTGGGCCTGTCAAGCCTAAAAAGGAATACACTGCACTGTTTTCTCTGGCTTCAAAGAAGTCCTCATAGTCCCCACGGTACTGGGTTTCAGTGAAAACCTGAGGTGGCAGGGGGTACCCTGTGGCTGGTTGACTGTTTTCAGGTACATTTTCTCTCATCCACTTCTGATTTTCTTCATTGACTGCAATATCTTCTTCTTCAAATCCTATTTTGTTAGCTTCTAAGAAACCAAGCACATCTTGCTGTTTCTTCTTAATCGCCAGAGAGCCAGAGGAAGATGCAATATACACACAGGTCACCATCCTGGGAACAGCAACTGCAGTTGTTTGGGTCCTGAAAAAGCTGGAGAGCAGCTGCAGCCAAGGGTAGAATTTTAATAAGTGGTGTTGCCACAACTAATTAGACATATGGAAACAGATAACATTAAGATAAACTTTGAATGGATCAGAGAGCTATATGAAGGGAAAAAATAAGAATTAGAAGAAAATCTGGATGAATTCCTTTACATTCTGGCAGTGAGGGAAACTTGCCTGATTATGATTCAAAATAGAGCAATAAAAGAAAATATTGATAAAATTCACTACACAAAAGCCAGGAAACTTTTTCATGGCAAAAAACACTATAAGAAAAATCAAGGGATAAGTGACAAACTGAGAAAAAAAATTAGTAATGTATCACAAAGTGTTAGTGTCAGTAATATTATAAAAAACTTTTAAGATTTGAAAAGAAAGTAATCAATGACATCAAAGGAAAAAATGGGGGGAAAATATGAACAGATCACAGAAGAATAAAGGTAAATGGCCCACTTGCAAATTAAAATTATACCGAGATAAAATTTCTTACCCATCATATTGGCAAAAATTCCATATCTAGCAACCTGCCCTGTTGGTGAGGCTGTATGGAAACAGACATTCTCAAGAGTTACTGGTGGTCTTCAGGGCCCTTCCTATAGCACCACCTGTTGCAAATATCAATAAACAAGAGGATATTCTTTTTCTTTAAAGTTGAAACACCTCATAAGGCTCTGGGAACTGGTAGAAAGGAGTTGAGAATTTTCTTTCCCCATTTTCTTTAAATCACTAGCAATGTCTATAAAGCCTTTTCGATTATTTTTCCTGAATTTTAATTTTCTAAAATTTTAATCACTTTTCTCTAACTAAAACCATTGCCTGATTTATGTTTTCCATTGTGACACACCTCATTCTTTTAAGAAAGTCACACACACTATCAGCTTTTATTTATAACAAAGGTTTGATGATCTTCGGAAAAAAAGGTTGCTGAGGAGCACCAAAAGGAAATGTGATTGCAATGGATGAAACATATAAACGTATGAAAACCCACAGTCTGGTGTCTAGCATAATGCTGTGCCTTCTGATTTCTACATGTTTGAGCCACTTAAAGATGAATTACAGAGCACTGCATCAAGATGACAAAGAGACCCCCAAATCCATTAAAGTAGGGGGGGCGTGCTTTAAAACTCTAAACAAGAATGTTTGTCAATGAGAATATTTTTCAAGCGACTCCACTTTATAATTGCGAGCAAAAAATATACTTGACAATGGCGACATCTGGCGGTCACCATCTTAACCAAATGACTAAATTAAGCATCACCAGTTGTGGAACAATCTGAGATTAGTGTCTCCTTGAGTGATTCAGTATGAAGTACCTTGCATCACCTATGAGGAATTCTTGCCAAAAATGTTTAACTTGAAGATAATCAAGGCTTTAGCCCTCATCTCTAGCCTACAGGAAATGTAAGAGATACAGGAACAGGTTAAATAGCACTATGAGGAAACAGACAAATCCAGAAAGTAGAACATTAAAAACGAAAACAAAAAAACTAGCCTATCTGTAGTTAACAAAACAAGAAATAAAAAATGTTGGAGGAGATGTGGAGGAAAAGGAACCCCCATACACTGCTGGTGGGAATGCAAACTGGTGCACCACTATGGGAAACACTATGGAGATTTCTCAGAAAATTAAAAATAGAAATATCATATGACCCAGCTATCCACTACTGGGTATTTATCCAAAGAACATGAAATCAACAATACAAAGAGACTTATGCACCCCTATGTTCATTGCAGCATTATTGACAATAGCCAAGATGTGGAAGGAACTCAAGTTCCCATCAATGGATGAATGGATAAAGAAGATGTGGTGTGTATATACACACACACACTCACACAATGGAATGCTACTTAACCATAAAAAAGACAAAATTGTGCCCTTTGTGAAAACATGGATAGATCTTGAGGGTATGATGCTAGGCAAAATAAGCCAGACAGATAAAGACAAACTGTGTGATTTCACTCATATGTGGAAGACAAACAAACACATAGATAAAGAGAACAGATTAGTGGTTACCAGAAGGGAAGGGGGTGAGGGGAGGGAAAAAGGGGTAAAGGGGCACATATGTATGGTGACCGATAAAAATTAGACTATTAGTGGTGAACATGATGCAATCTATGTAGAAACAGATATATAATAATGTACACCTGAAATTACACAATATTATAAATCAGTATGACCTCAACAAAATAATTTTTAAAAAGCTGGCCTATTCTCTTAAAAAGTCAATATCATGGGGGAAAAAAATCAATGATGTAGGGAAAAAAAGTGGGAAGATTATTCCTAGGGTACGATTGATCACTGATCTGTTACTTGAAGTTTCTAACAAAAGTTCTCTATGGCCAATAGGGTTGTATTTTTTGGTAGATGAGGTAAAAACTGCATGGTGCCCACATTTGACAAAATCCCAGAAAGTTACAAGACATTACCAATGAATTGTGAAGTAGAAAGAAACTTTTCTAAATTATCCATTAAAAAATTATTGTCATGGGGCCAGCCCAGTGACGTAGTAGGTAAGTTTGTGCACTCTGCTTAGGCAGCCTGGGGTTCACAGGTTCAGATTCCAGGCACAGAATCCTACATACCGCACATCAAGCCGTGCTGTGGCAGCATCTCACATATAAAGTACAGGAGGATTGGCACAGATGTTAGCTCAGTGACAATCTTCCTTAAGCAAAAGGAAGAAGATTGGCAACAGATGATAGCTCAAGGCCAATCTTCCTCACACACACAAAAAAAATTATTGTCACATCAAAAGGTGATCAAAGAGTGTGCAACAGACCTGAAGGGGAAAAAAAGTATTACAGAGATGTGTCAGATAGTTAATTAAGAAAAGTATTTTATTTTTCTCAATTTTGTGATGTTTGAGGTGTATTTTAGCTTTGTGAAATTTGTTAATTTGTTGTGATTTATTTTCTCATTCTTGATAAGTACTCACTTCGGTGTCTACTTTTGTTTGGGTAATTTTGAATTTTGTTAAGAAGATCCCAAAAATTATACAGTCATGAGTTGCTTAGCAACACAGATACATTCTGAGAAATGTGTCATTAGTTGATTTCATCATTGTGCAAACATGGTAGCGTGTACTTACACAAACCTAGATAGTATAACCTACTATACGCTCAGGCTGTATGCCACTAATCTTATGGGGCCACTGTCTTACATGCTGCCTGTCATTGACCAAAACACCGTTATGTGGTGCATGATTGCTTAAGCTTCAAGCCCCTCAAAACTTTGATCTGAATGTGATATTAGACAAGTTGCTTAGTTCTCTGAGCCAGAGTGAAGAGGGACTGTGAGAACGTATCAGAAACAAACTGGAGAAGTGAATAGAAGCTACACCACAACAGTTCTTGATGCTAAGAGAGTGGGGGCTTCTCTCCTGCAGAAAATAGGGTGCCACAGAAGAGTTTTAGATGAAGGAGTAATATGATCAGAACTTCAGTGAGCACTGTAGAGAAGGGTCCAGAGTCAGGGAGACCTACGGCAATCTAATGCAAGAGCCTAGGTGAGAAAGGATGAGGATAGATTTTTCAACAGCTAAGGATCCAGCCATGTACTTACTCAAACTTCAGGAGAGACTGGCTGTGTGGGGGGAGCTTGAATGCTAACAAGCACATATTTACTACTTTAAGGACATATGCCCCCAAAATAAAGTGGATTCTTATGGTGATATTGAACCTCTTAATCTCAGGTTAGTGTGCCCGATGCACTGTAAGCCAAACACTGAGACATTGGTGTGTGGAGATGGAAAAAGGTTTGATTCGAAGTGACCAAGAAGGTAGGAGGACAGGTTCTCTCAAATCTGCCTTAACAGGAGAAGAAAGCAGGGAGTCTTTATAGAGCTAGGGGATATGGCAGGAGGAGTTTCAGAGAAACAAAGGGGAAGTCTGTGTTTCTTTCACTCACGAAAAGCCCCTAGGTAATCTGATCTCTGGGCCTCAAAGCAGCTGCAAGCTTGTTATCTGGTGATCCTTGATGGCATTCTCTTTCTTATATGAAACAAGCTCATAAATCCTTGTGACCCTTGAGTTACCCCTCAGGTTAAACAGGAAAACAGCAAATTAACAAAATTGACTTCTTTTCATAACAAAGTCAAAAGGTAATCTTATTGAATATTTACAGTGACCCTCAGGTACCTGGCTTCAGTGGGACATTGTCCAAGCTGAAAACAGACAAGGCTTGCGGGATGCTCCTGGCTGACCGGATCTAAGATCTCAAAAGCATGTGAGGGGCGGGGGTGGCTGCAGGCCAAGGAAGATAAGATCAAAACTTTATGCAAGAAGGAAGAGAGCTAAAAGTAAACCGCTCTCCTTCTTCTGTCTGTACAGAGAGTCCTCATCAATAGTGGATCATTTAATTAAACACAACTTTACATGCCAGGGCTTACTTTAAGTCACAGGCGTAGTCTTAATTATGAAATTAGAATGTTCACTACAATATGTTAATGGATACTTCAATGTTCATTGCAAAGACACATCTTCTCCCTTCTCCCTGAGCAAAGGTCACTGCAGGCAAACTGCAGGCTTCAGGGAACTATCTTTTTCTCTATTCCACATGGCTCCTCTCTCAGATTCCTAAGGGCTTCTGGCCCCTCTGAGATTGGAGTCCAAAGAGGGAGAACGAACAGGGAGGAGTGAAAAAGTTCACACTTGGCTAATACTGTCACAAGATGGCTTTGTGCTCTCTGGACTTGGCAGGTGTTTAAAGCTGACCCTTTCTCTTGTGGATTCTCCTGAGAGGTGCCTCTGACCACCACCGCCATGCTGTACACAGTACTCCTTTGACTGGCTTCTTCCTCTCTGTACTCCATACCCAGCATCTTCCTGTTGTGTGTCCTAGAATCTCCCCTGGCAGGCTGTACTCTTGGGCAGGATTCTTATTAATCCTGGCCAATATTTCTACACCATTTCTGAGAATTCCTGGGCTTTGCCCACCCCTTGGAGGGAATGCAGTTATTTTCCAAATGCAGGCTCAACTCTGTTCCATGGCCACTTTGGCTTTCTCAGCTACGAATCGGACACCAGTTCCCTGGGTCCCCAACAGCAGAGAACAGGTGTTCAGATCTATCCAATGGACCACATCCCTGAAGGAGGCTAAACTGGAATGATAGAGCACTACCACAGATAAAGAAGGCTGAAAGAACAGACCAGGTGGAACCACAAAGCCTAGAGTTTGGAACGAGCAGTCATTCCAAGCACAGGGTATGATTTCCAGCATTTGATCACTATGCAAAGGAGAGAGCTGAAGTATAAAACAAAGAATTCTCTCACTAGGAACTCAACAGCTCAGCTGTGGGAACCCCATCTGAAGGAAATGCTGCCAGGTGTTCTGTTCATCTGTAAGAAAGACATCTGTCCTCTACTCTTTTTTCCCAGGATTCTAAGAGAATACATGATCCTAATATGAGTAACATTTAGGGTATATTTGCAAGTATCCCTGGAAATGTCTAGGACCGTTTGGGGAACTGTTTCTAGGAAAATAATGTACTTCAGGCTAATAAGCCAGTAGGGGCTTGGAGCATGTAACTTTAGGGCATTATTCTAAATGTGATAGTGGACTCCAAGAGGGCACAAATTTTTATCTGTTTTGCTTACTGCTGAGAGCAGAGCCTAGAACATTTTCCTACAGCCTAGAACATTTCTGTGTAGTACAGAATTATCCTCTTTAAAGGGAAGTCTGGCATTTTCCCTCAGTTACTGGGAGGTGATCACTAGACTCAGAATATCCTATCTGATAAGAGCATCTTTGTGTACCCAGGAGCCTTGGGCCACACCAGATAGTCTAACAGTGTGATTTACGATGGAGGTTTTAAGCCAAGCAGTATCAGCTCAGCCTCCAGAGGGACTGGAGACTGTAGGTCAGCCACATAAGCTGTCAATCATGTCTGCATGATAGACCTCCAATAAAAACTCTGGATACCAAGGCTCAGGCGAGCTTCTCTGGTTGGCAATGCTCCATGCATATTGACACATATTTGTGCCAGGAGAGTAGCCTATTCATGACTCCACTGAGAGAGGACAACTGGAGGCTCTGTTCTTAGAACCTTCCTGGACTCTGTCCTAGGCATCTGTTCGCTTGGCTGATTTTAATCTGTACCTCTTTGCTATAATAAAGCATAACTGTGAGTATAACAGCTTACAGTGAATTCTGTGAATCCTCCAGTGAATTATCAAACATGAGGGTCATCTTGGGAAACCTCCCAAACTTGCCTTTGGTGTTAAAAGTGAGAGTGGTCTTGCAGACGGTCTCCCAAAAATTGCAAGTACTTTGCACAAGCAGATTTTCAATAAGTGTTTGTTGAATGAAGGAATTTGTATGTACCAACAAAGGACGCCACGCCACTTACCTAAGAGTAGTATTTTTGCAAATGTAGCATGATTAAGTTTTGTGTTCACATGATTTGCAAGACAAAATTAGACTTCATAATCCTGTGAGTTTTCTTCCCAACTATGCTTGGACTTTTCTGATCACATATTTCAGTTGCCACACTACTCTAAAAACCAAACATGAAGCAGATTTCTGCCTGAAGAGTGGGAATAACAGCAAAGTCAGTAAACTCTCTACAGGGCACAGGTAGGATTTGAGGCTAGCCTGGAATGAAGGTGGCATTGCCCATTGAAACTTCCTCCAGAGCTACTCCAGTGTGGACACGAAGAGGGCAGCTGGCCACAGGAGAGACGCACCCTCCATCCATAGTTGGAAAAGCTTCACATAGTCAGGAATGACCACTCCAAAAAACCTCAGGGGCATAGCACAGTCTCTAAATTACTGCCATGGACAAAATGAGGTCTCCTCTCAGGATAAGACCATGTTATTTATGACCCCAGAGAGGATAAAGCCTGTAGATGTAACTTTGAGGGCTTCCTCCCCGCTCTTTCTCCTTTGGAGACACCAGGAAGGGTCTTCTCTGTCTCCGTTGGCACCTTTGCCGCAGGGACAGATACGTTCCCATTAACAGGTTACTTTCTGAAGACTTCACAGCTGCCTCACTTCACACAATGCTTTCAAGAGTGAAAGCTGTGAGGCAGTTGCCATAGAATGATTAGCAGAGAACAGAGTGTTATTATGATAAGGAGGCCCAGCAGCGCTTGAAAAGAACTTCATATTCATGATTCCTATCAGCTTCTTGATGGCCTGGCATCGGAGTTTTCTCCAAGGAGCCAATTCTGGTCTCAGAAATCACCAAAGAAATATTGGCTACATTATCCAGACCTGGGATCCCTGCCCTTTCTACCTTTAGGAACCCAAGACAGCCATATGGTTTTGATCAGATATCCTCAAGTGATGCAAAATTTTGCTTTGAATACCCATAGTCTCTTTCCAAGAATTCCCACTTCAGTCTCAGAAATTTAAAGTCACTTCCATTTTCAAACTTCCCTGGTGGATCAATTCTGTGTTAGTGTAATCCAGATATTAGATGCTGCCCTTTAAGTTCTAGAGAACACTGGCTTGAACCTCCCTTCTACAGTCTATGGAAATCCAAAGCTTTTTCAACATTTCTACAAGTTCCCAGGGAGGTGTGTTCTCAAGTCCCCTTAGCCTCCAAGCTCCAGCCTCCTTGTGGGCTGCCTTTCTCTGTTCAGCTCCTTCCACAATTTTCACAGAAATCCTATTTACATAAACAACTTAGGTGTTTTATATTTTCTCAAAAATTTGGAGCAAGTTCAGTAATGGCAGCAACCTCACATTGAACTTGAGATATCTCCTATCTTACAAATATCCTTTAACTACCAACTACTGGCTGATTCTCCCGCATAAAACACCTCCTCTAATCGTACCATCTCTCTCCATTCTTTTGTCTCTAACCTCCCCAAACAAATTCCACTCTTTATGGCAGCAGAGCGATTTAATTATTTTACTTTGTTGCTGTGATTCTTGCTCTTGAGTCCCATTCTTTATCAATCAGTTTATCAAGATATTTTCCTGAACAAAAGACACTACTTTGCCTGAAAAGAATCCTTGTGTAAACAATTAAAATGATTTTCTTCATTACGTAAAGAACTATTTTGGCACTATTGGGTTCCATCAACCAATGATCATCCTTGACAGACTACTGATTCATGGAGATGGACTCTGAAAGAGGGAATGCATGTAGAAAGTTTATCAAAGAGTGTTCTTGGAGGTAGCCCTGTAAGAAAATCAGGAAGGCAAGAATGGGCAGAGGGAGCGGGAAACCCACAATGGGATTGCAGTTAACACCTTAGTTCTGGAGTTGTCCAGCTCTGAACAAGTCTGGTATGGACCTCTGGAGTTGTCCCAAATTGAAGCAAAGCAAAGAGTCCTTTGTATCCTTTTAGTAGCCAGTTGTTAGCTAGGCGATGCTCCCTGCGAAGGGTGCAGAAACTTGAGCAAAGCAGTTCCTTGTTCCAAGTGCAATTACGAGTGAGGGATGCAGCTGTGGGCAGGTGGTGTCTGAAACCCCCAGCAGCTGGGGATTAGATGCATTGGCCTTAAAGAGGGAATCTGAGTGATCTGAGTGAATTCCACAATATCCATAGCAGCTCACCTCTTGTAACTCTCAGATCCATGGGAATGGCTTTCCATAATTCTGGTTGACCTGATTTGTTAGGAAACTTACAAGAGAAGGTTTAGTGGGTTAGACTACAGACCCCACTGCCACAGCTAAATTGAGGCCATAAGGATACTCATCATCATTCCCCCCTCCACCTCCCATTATGTATTTCCCTCACCATGCTGATGGTCTAAGTGGCTTACCTGGTGAAGTGACCCAGATCGTCATCCCTAAGGTGTCTGTGCCTAAATCTGCTATGTCTTTGTCAGGCTATGGCTACTGCACTTGTCCATTGACCGTTAAAACTGGGCGTGGGAATGCCAAGAGGCAATCCATGGATCTCTCGAGCACCACACTTATCCTTTGCTGCCCCATTGAGTAGTTGCAGCCCTGATTATCCCCTGCATTTCCTTTTTTGCCTGCTGTTCTCTTGGCACATGGGGTTGGAAGAGCCTGAGCCACAGCCATAGCTTTAAGTTCAGTGGGATTCTTACTGTGTCCGCTGATGGAAGTGGCCCCTTTTAGAGCTGCAGAGCTAAAGGTGCAGTATGGAAAACATAGATTCCCAAGAGGGTCACTGGGGGTGATGGTAAGTGGGGTCACTCCTACTTCCATCCTTTAGTTTCCAGATCCATGTTTTCTACCTTTTGGGGACAGAGAACAGCACCATGTAATGGTCATTGATTTAGGGTGTCCTGGATGATGGTAGCCCATCCTTATAGGGTGTTAACTCTAAACTGAGACCTTAGCTGGTCTTATAAAGACCATTCTACTGTTCTACCATGTAGGTGACTTCTAGGTGATGAAATATGTGATAGAACTAGAGGATTCCATGATCATGTGCCAACTACCATTTCTCTTTTGCTGTAAAGTGGAACCCTGAGCTTTGGTTCCTTGCTGATACCAAGCACTCTATAAGGTTTCAGATAGTGGTGTTGGCTGAGGCCCTGAATCAGGAAAGATAACCCATATAAAGAATATGTGTTGACCCTGGTCAAGACAATAGCTGCCCCTTCTAGTGTGCAAGGGATCCAATGTAGTCAGGTTGACACCAAGCGATTGGTTAGTTTCCTTAGGGGATGATGCTGTACTAGGGGCTCAGTGTTGGTCCCTGGTGCTAACAGGCTGGCATTTCACCAGAAGCAATAGCTAGATCAGCAGTTGAACTCATGCATAGCCTCCTTCCCACCGTGACTACCCTATTAAAGCACTCGTGCAAACATACAGGTAGCTAATGACAGAGGCTGAATGATGTCCCTTGACTGATTCACTTTGTCTACATTTGTTGTATAGTGCCTCTTCTATAATGAATTAGCTTCTAGTGGGATAATGTACGTGTGAAACAAAGATCTTCACACCTCCTGTAAGTCCACCTACATGCCTCTTCCCCAGACCTGGTTGTCCCTGACCTTCTAATCTGTCTCCTTCCAGGCCCCAAAACTGCCAGCCAGACCACTGGCTACTGCCTATGAATCCATCCATGTATCTTCATGCCTTGGGAAAGTCATATGACAAGGTATACTTCCCAGAAATTTTCCCGTTGAGAGGATTTCCCCACTACTATCTTTCAGTACCACATCTGAGTGTGTTCTGGTGCAGCAGAAGTTGACCCATTTGTAAACCAAGCTCAACTTCTTTTTCCCCCTATCAGCTGTCATAAGAGATCCCTCGTGCAGCTGGTGCTGAGGGAGACGTACATGATGACACAGGATCTGGGCCACCTGTTCATACACCTTAGTTGTGCCCTCTGGCCCTACTTGTGCCCTATCCCAGTGTACCACCTACATCTTAGGATGGGTTGCTGCTGGGCTCACTCGACCTTACAGTTTGGCTGTCTGAAAGAAAATGTTCATGATGGACAGTTCTGGTTGTGTGGTGATCTGATATCCCTTGGTCAGATGCTCCATCTCCTCTAGACTGGACACCAGAAACTGCTTTCTGAATAGTGCATAGGTCTCTGCTGTAGATGGCATAACCTTTCTCCAGTTAGCACAATATCCACTACAGTTCTCCTTCATGGCACTTGGAACTCGGATAGGTAACAGAGGTGTAATTTTATTTCCCTCTCTGGCCTAGGTTACATTTTAAGCCCGGAGGTCAGAAATATTCTCCCCTTTTTTGTCATTGATAGCTATGAAAGATAATTGGTCATTGCATACCTTAATTCACAACCAACTTCATCACCACTCTTATGCCTTTCAAGCTTCCTCTCGCTAGTCTAAATAGCCAAATTTCTTTACCCTCTGGTTAGGAATTTTCACCAAAATGTCTCTGCCCCTGCTATAGGGGCAATTCTGTAAATTCAATTGGGAATTTGTAAATTCTGTAAATTCACATGGGAAAAAGTCTTCCAGGCACAATGGTATAGAGCTTTCTTAAACATTTTGTCCTATGGATCTTATATTAATTTTCCTCCTAGCTAGTAGGATTATTCTGTTTTTTATGCACTCTTTTTCTGAGCCATCACATTTATTCTCATGACTTCTGCTATCAGTATTCCAAGTCTTAAATCAATCACCCTCACCATCCTGGGATCTCAGAGTACAATGGTTATAATTCCTTTATTCATGACCAATCTTTTGTTTTCGATCACAGATCTGATAGGGTGAGTAGTATATTATTTAATTTTGCACACTTTTCATTATTCATGAGGCTGGACACTTGTTTCACACTCTTACCATGGAAATGATTTCTCCCTGTTTGAATTGCCTCTTCTTGTTGTGTGCCCACTGTAGTGGATGCTGTGATACTCTCTCCAGCTCTCCCTTTCAGGACTGAGGCATTCATCCCCTCAGACACTGAGGGTTGATGGCTGATAGTTCTCAGCTGAGTCCCTCTCTGGGACCTGGTTTCGGCTGAAGGAGCTGCCTGACCCAAAGGCACACCCCCTTCTCCAGGGCAGCCTGAATCCGATGGCTGAGCAGCGTTGTAGGAAGGGAAGAATAAAGGCTTGGCCCCCTTGCCTCAAGGTGAAACATCCCAGCTCCCCATAAAATCAGTTGAGGCCTCTATTACAACTGCATCACGTTTCAACTCCACCCTCTGACTGAACCCCCTTCCCTCACTCCCCCATGGGTGTTGATCCCCAAAGCACTCCACAATATACCTCCGGCGCATAAATCTCGGCCTCAGAGTCTGCTTCTTGGGGGACCCAATCTAAGCACTCATTTTTAAAAGCTCAGAATGTTTGTCTTATTCTTAACAATTAAAAATAAAGCTTAAAAAAAAAAAACACTGCATTAGCCCTAAATGTTACGTAGGTTAAATTTTTTTCTCGGTTCATTCTTATCTTTTCAGAACAAGTTAAGGAAAGCTATTTTGACACCTTAGGTGAGAAAGAAGAATAAAGAAGATACACCACTGCGAGGTAGGAAGGGGGTTAAGGAGTAGTAGCTCCTGTGTTCACATAGGGTGACTTAGGGGAAGAGATGAATAACCAGACTCACCCTCCCTAATCCTGGTCTTCTTCTCAGCTTTGCTCCTGAGCTGGAAGATTTATGTAAAAGACCTTAATAAACGTAGTCAGTTCTAACCAGATGATTTAAGACTGTTATACACTGGGTGAGTGGCTGTGGAGAAGGTGCTGATGGGAAAGCCCCACAATGCACTTGTAACAAACATTGTGCAAGATGTGAATGAAAAACTTGTACTCAGTTTACACTGCATGTCCTTTCTCGGAGCTTTAGATATGTCTCATTCTGAGCAACTCCTATGGAGGGAGTGGTAAAAATGACCCCCCCCCCCCCAAAAAATGTGACTATGCAGATTTTAGTCTGTTGATATGCATCCTGAACCTTCTTTCAGTCTCAACTGCCTCTCAGTCCCCAACCTACAGGCCCTAGAGTCCTGTTCTTTAACCTGCAGGCCTCCTAAACTCCTGAGACCCACTTGTGCTCCCCTTCCAATCCCAGATTCAACATCTCTGTCACCACTACACACACACACATTTGCATATACACACCTTCACTATTCTTTCCCTGGCCTCAACAGTGGCATTGTAGGTACCCTATCTTGCCAGCTGTCCCCTGTCTTAACAGAAATGACTGCTTCTCTCTTATCCTTTATAATGGGACTCTCCTCACTCTCCTTCCCCATCTTCTGAGCCAAGACTTCATGTCTGATATGGAAGAATTGTTGGCCCAAATTTGGGCCATTAGCAAACACCTGAACTGGAGGCTCCAATGTCTGATCTCTTCTCTCAACACACAGTGGGTACTCCAGTGTCCCCGTCCTCACAGGTGGTAAGATGGTGAGAGATTGAGCCCTACCCTCCTATCTCTAAAGAAAAACTGAGGCCTTCACTAAGAAGCGCTGAGGTCCAAAGATACCAAAACAGAGTGGCATAAGCCTAGGGTTTTGGAAAAAGAGGGCTGTGAGCTAATATGGGATTAGGAGAGAATTCCCACATTGAGGGAAGTGAGCCAGTAGACAGGAACTTCTCCCACATTAGGAGAGACTGAATGATTGTCCTCTGGACCCAAACCCTATAAAAACCTGGTCTTGCTGGCCTCCTACACGACAGAGGGACAAAGTCAAGAACCTCTGATTTCAGAAATCAATTAGAGCAGGTCTCATTTTCTTGGTGAAAAGTGATAAACCTGAGAAAACTTACCTCATATAATATTTTCCCAAAACATGTTCAGTGGAAAAGTATTTGTCTCTGATTTAAAAGCTCAAAATTGTCCAGAAAACAAAATGTTCTCCCCTAGGGCACCTTCTTGCTACACAATATCTCATTTACATCCGGCCCATCTTGTCTTCTTCCCCGCAGCCTTCTTCAGTTCAAAGAGAGACCCACCCCTCCATCCCTTCCTCTTTACTGTAGGATCTTGATCCATTTCTTGTTTCCTCTCCATCCTAATTCTTCAACCAGTTCCTTTCTACTGGTTCTTTTCCTTTAGCCTAAACCCCTTTCTAATAACCACACCTGAAGGCCTGGGATGCTAAGCAGCACGATTCCACTAGGCACCATAAACATCATAGTCTATGTGAATGGTGCCCCTTGGAGTTGAGCAGTGCACATAATAAAATGAAAGACCAAAGATGAATGGGAAAAAGGAGCATTTCCTCTGCTCACTAAGTGGCACTCTGGCAGTTTTCAACTACACGATGTGCAAGTGGTTGAGAGGTTGGCCACAGCAATTCAGTGAGCTTGCTACCATTTTCTTAACCAAGTAAACCTTTATTACAAGGGTCCTGGGATTATAGACTCAGATTCTAAAAGAAGCTTTGAGTTTGTGTAACCTCAGCTTAAAACTTCTCCAGTGGAAGAAGTACAATTCCCACTTAAACAACTCAGTCAGCTCTTTAGTCATCTGTTCATGAATTCAATCAGGAAGCATTTATTGAGCACTTCCTATGTATCAGGCACTGTGCTCCATGCTGAGGATTCAGGTGAGGATAAAAAGAAAAGAACAAGATTCCTACACTCATGGACCTTTTTGGCATTAATCAAAAATTCATACAAATACCATTAAACTGTAACAGTGGAAAGAACTGCAAAGGAAAGGTACATGATGCCATGAGAACATCTAATAGACCAAGACAGGAAGTTCAAGGAAGGCTTCTTTGAGAACAGGATGGTTAACATCTGAAGGGAGAGTAGGCATTGATTAGAAAAAATGGAAGTGAAAGGTCAGGAGCAGAGATAAATGCATGTTCTAGGCCTGTGGGGAGCTTGAAGAAGTGAATGATGAAAACTAGAGTGACCAGAACACTGTGAGTAAGTGGGAGTGTCGAGTGAGATGGGGCTGGAGAGATAGGGAAGGCCAGAACTGGTAAGCCTTACAGGCCATAATACAGGTTTTGGTCTTTGTTCCAAGAATAACTGGAAGTCATTTAAGGGTTATAAGCAGGGAAAAGACTTGATCATATCTGTGTTTTAAAAGAATCACTTTGGCTGCAATGTGGCTAACATATTGGAGGGGCCTTAGAGACGTGGGAAACAAATTAGGAGATTATTGTAGTAGAGCAAGAGAGCGAAGCTGGTGGCTTGTACTGAGGTTGGTTTGGAAAGCTCTGACTATTAAAAGTTCCTTCCTTATAGCAAAGCAAAACTTACATCCAGTGGCCCCAGCTCTTTCTTCTGGGACCACGAAGAACAAGTCAACTCCACGTCAACATGGCAGTCCTTTAAGTAGATTAAGGAATGCATTCCACTGCCACTTCTTCACTCTACTTCATCTTGCCCTCGTTGCTTAGTCCTCTTTTCTTCATGTTTAAAAAGTATAACTCTGGAGTTGGCCCCATGGTGTAGTGGTTGAGTTTGGCATGCTCCACTTCGAGGGCCCAAGTTCACAGGTTCGAATCCTGGGTGTGGACTGACACCACTTGTCAGCCATGCTGTGGCAGCAACCCACATAAAAAAAGAGGAAGATTGGCACAGATGTTAGCTCAGGGTGAATCTTCCTCAGCAAAAAAAAAAGAAAGAAAGAAAAGAAAAAGCACGATTCTTTTAATAGGCCCTCAAATGGCCTGAATATTAATCCCCTTCTCCATCCTCACTGCCCCTCTCAGAAAAGCCTCAGTTGGCCAATAAAGACTAAATCTTTCAATGAGTCAGAGCTTCCAGAGACTAAGAGGAACACAAAAATAGGATTGAGATGTTAAGCCCTGATTACAGTATGAAAAGAAACAAGGAAGAGTTGACTCTACAACCTGACAACTAGAAGATTATCAATTAACCTCTGACTTCTCCATCAGGCTAATAATAATAGAAATCAACATGTATTGAGACTATTTTATTTTATTTTCTATTTTATTTTAAAGATTTTATTTTTCCTTTTCTCCCCAAAGCCCCCTAGTACATAGTTGTATATATATATTTTTTAGTTGTGGGTCCTTCTAGTTGTGGCATGTGGGACACTGCCTCAGCATGGCTTAATGAGCGGTGCCATGTCCGCACCCAGGATTCAAACTGGCTAAAACCTGGGCCGCTGAAGCAGAGCGCGTGAACTTAACTACCCAGCCACAGGGCTGGCCCTGAGACTATTTTAAACATATTGCACACATTAATTCATTTGGGCCTCACAGCAACCCTTGAGGTAGGTCCTAATATTATTCCCATTTTACAGATGAGAAAAATAAGGTCTGAGAGACTAAGGTCACACAGCCAGTAAGCATCAGAGCCAGGACTCAGGTGCAGTCTGATTTCAGGGCCTGTGCTCTTAGTCACTACGCTACACTGCCCTCAAGAGCAAGGAAAAAGTACATTCAAACTTCTAAGGGAAAAATAAACACAATGAAAAGGAACTAAAGCCCCAAATTAGAGAAGAAAAGAACTGGAGAATTTCTAACTACTTGATTTAATTTTCGTCTGAAGCCCAGATGAAAAATAGTTTAAGACGCTGAAAGAACAATCATCTATGAACCCAAAATAACAGTTGGCCGTCTTTAAGAACTATTGGAAGATGACCAGAGACACTCAACAGATTAAAAGGACAAATGTTCAAAACAGAAGAAGAGTCGATTTTAGGCAATTGGTGTTCTTCATATCTCTCTCCGTCTTACCTCACTTCTGTATTAGTATCTTTTATTGCTGATCAGGATGTACCAAACGGCTTTAGAAAAGACTTTGAAATTCTGGCTCTTTTAACTAATCATCCATTCATTCACTCACAAATCTTTATTGAATACCTGCTACTTGCCACACAGACTGGTAGGTGCTGGAGAGTCAAAACAGACAGAGTTCCTACCCTCATGGAAATTTCTGGTGAGGAAGATCATTGCTGATATAATAAGCACATAAATGTAGGCATAATTATAAACTAAATCATGTGCTACGATTATTTAAGAAATTGCTTCCAGAGCAGTTTCTAACTGTTTAGTGAAAAGCAAGAATGTAAGTGATTGTTCTATTACCTATTTTTAACAAAATTTACACAATGGAAAAATATATTTCAAACCTTTTAGGGGCTGGCCCCCTGGCCGAGTGGTTAAGTCTGTGCACTCCGCTGCAGGCGGCCCAGTGTTTCATTGGTTTGAATCCTGGGCACGGACATGGCACTGCTCATCAAACCACGCTGAGGCAGCGTCCCACATGCTACAACTAGAAGGACCCACAACGAAGAATATACAACTATGTACTGGGGGGCTTTGGGGAGAAAAAGGAAAAAATAAAATCTTTAAAAAAAAAAACCTTTTAATGACTTAAAAGTTTGATCATAGCCTTACGGTAAGAATAGGTCTAAAATTAGACAATAAAAAAAGATTGTAAAATTATATTACATAAATAACTGAAATACCATTAAAAATATTAATAAAAATGAAATTGAAGAATCTGTTTTAAGCCAATTTTTTAAAATTTATTGAGATATAATTCATATACCATAAAATTCATCCCTTTCAAGTGTACAGTTCAGTGGATGTTAGTATATTCACGAGGTTGCACAACTATCATCAGTGTCTAATTCCAGAACATTATCACCCCAAAAAGAAACCCCATACCCATTAGCTGTCACTCTCTGTATTTCCCCTCCCTGCCGTCCTTGACAACCATAAATCTGTTTTCTATCCCTATGGATCTGCCTAATCTGGACATTTCATATAAATGCAATAATAGAATAGGGGGCCTTTTGTGTCTGACTTTTTTCACTTAGAGTGTTTTCAAGGTTCATCTATGTTGTAGCATATATCAGCACTTCATCTCTTTTAACGGTGGAAAAATATTTCATTGTACAGATATGCCACATTTTGTTTATCCATTCGTCAGTTGATGGACATTTGAGTTGTCTCCACTTTTTAACTATAATGAATAATGTTGCTATGAACATTCATGTTCAAGTTTTTTGTAGACGTATTTTTTCAATTTTGGGGGGTATATACCCAAGAGTAGATTTGCTGGATCATATGATAACTCTATGTTTAACCTTTTGGGGAGTGGTAGAATGTTTTCCAAAGTGGCCGCACCATTTTACAGTCTGCCAGCAGTGTACAGGGCAGCACTTGCTATTGTCCTTCTTTTGATTATAGCCATACGGGTGAGTATGAAGTGGTATCTCATTGCGGTTTTGATTTGCATTTCCCTGGTGGCTAATGATGTTGAGCATCCTTTCCTGTGCTTATTGGTCATTTGTATGTGTTGTGTGGAGAAATATCTGTTCATATCCTTTGCCCATTTTTTGTTGGTGGGATGCTGATTCTTTTTAATTTTGAGGTATTATCAGATGCAGTAAATAAAATCAAGGTTAAATATTTTACAGAATTTCTTTTAGGTAAGTTTTACATAAATCAATATGGTAATTATAACTTGTCAAATCATATAACATCTTTATTCAAATTATAGTCAAGTCTCATCTTATTAAATGCTTTCTTTTCTACTTCCATTAACAAAAAATAAAATTACGTGCTAGTTAGCAGACCAATCAGATTTTAGCAATATATTCTTTTCTGTTTCACTAAGTATATAGGAAAAGTTTGATCATGAACTCTGACGAAATTAATGTATCCATTTCTGATTTTTACATATATTCTTAACCGTCCTCAAAGCCCAACACCAGAATTTGATAGATGTAAACATATACATTTGCTGAAGGCATACTATATCATTTTTCTCATTTCATAAACTTATAATGGAAACAATATTTTACTGCATAGTTATGAAAAAATTAACTATTTACATGTCATTTGACTTTATCACTTTAATAATCTACCTTGTAAGATGTGTTCTAAAATGCATTTCTCAATGGTTTTTGTTAATATTCCTCAAAGTATCAAAATCTATAAAATATACATTGATATATTAATTTGAATTGAAAGAATGAAGTCAGACGTGCTATTGGTTTGATTTTGCTGACTCAGTTGACAGTGAGGACTACCTTTGCTAATTATGTTAACATAGCCAATATTTCCTATAAATTGAATTAATTAATCTGCAACCTCAAGTTTTGACACCAGCCAAAGTTGACTGTAAGTGAAATCCTAACCCAAATTGTTGTACTTCTGTTGTTTGTTTACTTTTGTGAGGAAGATTGGCCCTGAGCTAACATCTGTTGCCAATCTTCCTCTTTTTGCTTGAGGAACACTGTCGCTGAGCTGACATCTGTGCCAGTCTTCCTCTATTTTTTGTATCTGGGACACCGCCACAGCATGTCATGATGAGTGTCTGCGCCCAAGATCCACACCTGAGAACCCCAGGCTGCCAAATTGGAGTGTGTGAACTTAACCACTACACCACCAGGCTGGCCCTGTTGGGATTTTTTTTTAATTGAGATCATAATAGTTTATAACATTGTGAAATTTCCGTTGTACATTATTATTTGTCAGTCACCAAATAAATGTGTCCCTTTATTTAACCCTTATGCCTGCCCCCCAATCCCTTTCCCCTCTGGTAACCACTAATCAGTTCTCTTAGTCTCTGTGTATATCTTCCACGTACGAGTGAAATCATGCGGTATTTATCTTTCTCTGTCTGGCTTATTTTGGTTAATGTCATACCCTCAAAGTCCATCCATGTTGTTGCAAATGTCACAATTTTGTCTTTTTTATGGCTGCGTGGTATTCCATTGTATACATATACCACATCTTCTTTATCCATTCATCAGTCAATGAGCACTTGAGTTGCTCCTACTTCTTGGCTATTGTGAATAATGTTGCAATGAACATAAGGGTGCATAAGTCTCTTTGAATTGTTGGTTTCAAGTTCTTTGGATAAATACCCAGTAGTGGGATACCTGGATCATACAGTGTTTCTACTTTTAGTTTTTTGAGAAATCTCCATACTGTTTTCCATAGTGGCTGCACCAGTTTGCATTCCCACCAGCAGTCTATGAGGGTTCACTTTTCTCCACATCCTCTCCAATATTTGCTAATTTTTGTCTTGGTGATTATAGCCATTCTACAGGTATAAGGTGATATCTTAGTGTAGTTTTGGTTCACGTTTCCAAGATGATTAGCGACATTGAGCATCTTTTTGTGTGCCTATTGGTCATCTATATATCTTCTTTGGAAAAGTATCTGTTCATATCCTCTGCCCATTTTTTGATCAGTTGTTTTGTTGTTGTTGTTGAGTTGTCTGAGTTCTTTAAGCATTTTGGAGATTGACCCCTTGTTGGATATATGATTTGCAAATATTTTCTCCCAGTTGTTGGGTTGTCTTTTCATTTTGTTCCTGATTTCCTTTGCCTTGCAGAAGCTAACTTTAGTCTGATGAAGTCCCACTTGTTTATTTTTCATTTCCCTGGCCCATGTAGACATGGTATTTGAAAAGATCCTTCGAAGATTGATGTCAAAGAGTGTACTGCCTATATTTTCTTCTAGGAGTTTTATGGTTTCACGTCTTACCCTCCAAGTCTTTAATCCATTTTGAGTTGATCTTTATATATGGCAAAAGATAGTGGTCTATCTTCATTCTTTTGCATGTGGCTGTCCAGTTTTCCCAACACCATTTGTCGAAGAGACTTTCCTTTCTCCATTGTATGTTCTTAGCCCTTCGTCGAAGATTAGCTGTCCATAGATGCATGGTTTTATTTCTTGGTTTTCAATTCTGTTCCATTGATCTGTGCACCTGTTTTTGTACCAGTACCATGCTGTTTTGATTACTGTAGCTTTGTAGACTATTTTGAAGGCCGGGATTGTGAAGCCTCCAGCTTTGTTCTTTTTTCTCAGGATTGCTTTAGCTATTTGCGGTCTTTTGTCGTCCCATATGATTTTTGGATTCTTTGTTCTGTTTCCATGGAGAATGTTATTGGGATTCTGATTAGGATTGCATTGAATATGTAGATTGCTTTAGGTAGTGTGGACATTTTAACTATGTTTATTCTTCCAATCCATATGCATGAAATATCTTTCCATTTCTTTATGTCATCATTGATTTCTTTCAATAATGTCCTATAGTTTTCATTGTATAGGTCTTTCACCTCCTTGGTTAAATTTATTCCTAGATATTTTATTTTTTTATTGCAATTGTAAATGGAATTGTAGTCTTGTGTTCTCTTTATGTTAGTTTGTTATTAGAGTATAGAAATGCAACTGAGTTTGTAAGTTGATTTTGTATCCTGCAACTTTGCTGTAGTTCTTGATTATTTCTAATAGTTTTCTGATGGATTCTTTATGGTTTTCTATGTATAAAATCCTGTCACCTGAAAACAGCGAGAGTTTCATGTCTTCTTTGCCTATTTGGACTCCTTTTATTTCTTTTTCTTGCCTAATTGCTCTTACCAAAACCTCCACTACTGTGTTGAATAAGAGTTGTGAGAATGGTCACCCTTGTCTTGTTTCTGTTCTCACAGGGATGGCTTTCAGTTTTTCCCTGTTGAGTATGATGTTGGCTGGGGGGTTCTCATATATGGCCTTTATTATGTTGAGGCACTTTCCTTCTATTTCCATCTTATTGAGAGTTTTTATCATAAATGGATGTTGGATCTTGTCAAATGCCTTCTCTGCATCTATTGAGGTGATCATTCTGTTGTTATTCCTCATTGTGTTAATGTGGTCTATCACATTGATTGATTTGCAGATGTTGAACCATCCCTGCATCCCTGGTGTAAATCCCACTTGATCATGGTGTATGATGCTTTTAACGTATTGCTGTATTTTGTTTGCCAATATTTTATCGAGGATTTTTGCATCTATGTTCATCAGCAATATTGGTCTGTAATTTTTCTTCTTTGTGTTGTCCCTCTCTGGCTTTGGGATCAGGGTGATGTTGGCCTCATGGAACCAGTTAGAAAGTGTTCCATCTTCCTCAATTTTTTGGAATAGTTTGAGAAGGATAGGTATTAAATCTTCTTTGAATGTTTGGTAGAATTCTCCAGAGAAGCCATCTGGTCCTGGACTTTTATTCTGGGGGAGGTTTTTGATGACTGTTTCAATCTCTTTACTTGTAATTGGTCTATTCAGATTCTCTATTTCTTCTTGATTCTGTTTGGGGAGGTTGTATGAGTCTAATTTATCCATTTCTTCTAGATTGTCCAATTTATTGGCATATAGTTTTTCACGGTATTCTCTTAGAATCCTTCATATTTCTGTGGTATCGTTGTAATTGCTCCTCTTTCATTTCTAATTTTATTTGTTTGAGTTTTCTCTCTTTTTTGTTAGTGAGTCTGGCTCAGGGTTTGTCAAATTTATCTTCCCAAAGAACCAGCTCTTTGTTTCATTGATCCTTTCTACTGTCTTTTTTGTTTCAATTTCATTTATTTCTGCTCTAATTTTTATTATTTCCCTCCTTCTGCTGACTTTGGGCTTTGTTTGTTCTTCTTTTTCTAATTCTGTTAGGTATAGTTTAAGATTGCTTATTTGAGATTTTTCTTGTTTGTTAAGGTGGGCCTGTATTGCTATGAATTTCCCTCTTAGGACCACTTTTGCTGCATCCCATATGAGTTGGTATGGTATGTTTTCATTTTCATTTGTCTACAGATATTCTTTCATTTCTCCTTTAATTTCCTCAATGATCTATTGGTTGTTCAGTAGCACATTGTTTAGTCTCCATATATTTGTCACTTTCCCAGGTTTTTTTCTTGGAATTGATTTCTAGTTTCATAGCATTATGGTTGGAAGAAATGCTGGATATGATTTCAATCTTATTAAATTTATTGGGGCTTGCCTTGTTTCCAACCATGAGAATGTTCCATGTGCACTTGGGAAGAATATGTACTTTGCTGTTTTTGGCTGGAGTGTTCTATACTTATCTAGTAAGTCCATCCAGTCTAGTTTTTTCATTTAATTCCACTATTTCCTTGTTGACTCTCTGCCTGAATGATCTATCCATTGATGTAAGTAGGGTGTTGAGGTCCCCTCCTATTATTGTGTTGTTGTTAATATCTCCCTTTAGGTTTGTTAATAGTTGCTTTATGTACTTTGGTGCTCCTGTCTTGGGTGCATAAGTATTTATAAGTGTTATGTCTTCTTGGTGGAGTGTCCCTTATATCATACACTACCCCACCTTGTCTCTCATTACCTGTTTTATCTTATAAGTATGGTAACACCTGCTTTCTTTTGTTTGCTATTAGCTTGGAATATTGTCTTCCATCCCTTCACTCTGAGCCTGTGTTTGTCTTTGGAGCTGAGGTGTGTTTTCTGGAGGCAGCATATTGCTGGGTCTTGTTTTTTAATTCATCCCACCACTCTGTGTCTTTTGACTGGAGAATTCAATCCATTTACATTTAGAGGGATTATTGATACACGAGGGCTTGATGCTGCCATTTCATCACTAATTTTCTGGTTCTCCCATATTTCCTTTGTTTCTCATCTCATGTATTTCAGACTACCAGTTCAGTTAGATAGTTTTTTATGATGGTTTTCTTAGTTTTCTCTTTATTTATCATTTGTGTTTCTCTTCTGATTGTTCATTTAATGGTTACCATGAGGTTTGTATAGAAAGTCTCATAGATGAGATAGTCCATTTTCTGATAGCCTCTTATTTCCTTAGTCTAAGCCGATTCCATCCCTTTCCTCTTCCTCATCTAAGTTATTATTGTCTTCACTTATTCCATCTTGTGTTCTGAGTTTGTAGTTAAAATGATGAGATTTTATTTATTTTTGGTGTTTTCCTTCCCTTTATCTTTAGTGTTGTAATTAAGTGTTTGCTAACCTGTTCTGATAGAGAGCTGTAATTTTCTGATTGTGTCTACCTATTTACCTCCTTTATGAAGACTTTGTAATCCCTTTATTTTATTTTTTTTTCCAGGTATAAGGGCCTTCTTGAGCATTTCTTATGGGGAAGTCTTGTGGCCATGAACTCCCTTAGCTTTTGTTTATCTGGGAAAGTTTTTATTTTTCTATCATATCTGAAGGATATTTTCACTGGATAGAGTATTCTTGCCTGAAAGTTTTCGTCTTTCAGAATTTTGAATATATCATTTGAATCTCTCCTAGCCTGTAAGGTTTCTGATGAGAAATGTGCTAAAAGTCTGATAGGGGTTCCTTTGTAAGTTATTTTTTTCTGCCTTACTGCCTTTAACGTTTTTTCTTTGTCATTGACTTTTGTCAGCTTTACTACTATATGAATTGGAGAAGGTCTTTTTACATTGATATAGTTAGGAGATCTATTGACCTATTTCATTTATATTTCTAGCTCCTTTCCCAGGTTTTGGAAGTTCTCAGCTATTATTTCTTTGAACAAGCTTTCTACTCCTTTCTCCTTCTCTTCTCCATCTGGAATACCTATAATCATTATGTTGTATTTCCTAATTGAGTCGGATTTTTCTCAGAGAATTTCTTCATTTCTTTTTATTCCTAGTTCTCTCTCCTGCATCTGAAGCATCTCTATATTTCTGTCCTCCAGATTGCTAATTCTGTCTTCTGTAATATCAGCTCTGTTATTCAGGGAGTCCAGATTTTTCTGTATCTCATCCATTGTGTTTTTCATCTCCAACATTTCTGATTGATTCTTTATAGTTTCAGTCTCTTTTGTGAAGAATTCCCCCTGTTTATTAATTTTGTTCCTGATTTCATGGAACTGTCTATCTGCATTTTCTTGTAACTCATTGAGTTTTTTTATGGTAACTACTTTGAATTCTCTGTCATTTAGATTGCAAATTTCTGTGCCTTCCAGATTGATTTCTGGGTGCTTGTCATTTTCCTTGTGGCCTGGAGTACTAATATATTTCTTCATACTGTTTGATAGTGTGGATTTGTGCCTTCGCATAGTGATAGTATCTGGTTGCAGATTCCACCTGCTGCCACTAGGGAGGGTGAGCAAGAGCTGTGAATTCTGAGCCTGCCATGATCCTTGGTATCTATGGTTGTCCTTAGAATCTGTGCTGACAGGGCCCTTGTGCGATTTCCAGCTTGTTCGCTCACAGCTGCTGCTTTTCTAACCAACACAGGATCTCTGGCTGACTGGCTGAGTTGGAGCGCTGGGTGGGGGGAGGGACAATTTTCTTCATGTGTGCTATCCTGGGGGCATTCCCATTCTGCCCTCACTATCTACTCTCCTGGGGTTCTGGCTTGATGAAGACACTCCCACAATAGCTTAGCCACCTCTGTGTGGGGCTTTCCTGTGGGCTGTGAGGAAACTTGGAGAGAGAAGGCATTCCCACAGACAGCCACCTCTCCCTCCTCTCTTTTCAGAGCAAGTGGTCCTACTCCTTGGGCCACTGCCAGGGAGGGAGAGGAGCTCCCCTTACCTCCTTCCACTTCCTCCTGAGGGGTCCAGCACCTCCACTTCCAGACATATGGCTGTGTGGGCCTCTCAGATGTCTTTTGTGTTGTATGACTGTCCTCTGTTGGTTTATGAATGTCCTTTTTGTTGTATCTTAGGGGAGAGAGTCTAAGGGAAGTGCTCATTCCCCTATGACGCTGATGTCACCTATCTATTTCTGTTGTTTGATCAACCCAAATCCCCCCATGGCCACACTGGCTTTGTGTTTCCCTTCCAGCTGCTGACAGAGATCCACCCTTTGCCCATTTTTAAAATAAGTCATCTATCCTTTTATTATTGAGTTGTAGGGGTTTTTTATATCTTCTAGACACAAGTCCCTTATTAAACATATGATATGCAAATATTTTCTCTTATTCTGTTTGTTGTCTTTTCACTTCCTTGACAGTGTCCTTTGCAGCACAAAAGTTCCTAATTTGGACAAAGTCCAATTGGCCAATGAGTTTTGATCAGAATTGGGGAATATCACTTCCTGGGCCAAACATTTAATTGCCAGTATGAGAATCTCTAGAGCTCTCTTTAAATGGTAACCAGAAATATTTGAGTTGGTGGTGGTCCTGTCAGTTTCGATCTCTGAATGATTCCACTGAGCAGAGCCCCTCTACCAATCCATGATAGAAATGTAGTCTGACAGAGAAATAAATCTTGGTCATTTTAAGCCACAGAGATTTAGGGATTATTTGTTACCACAGCATAACCAACCCTGTCGTGATCAGTACCTATGTATTTTGTAACTCCATTAGTTGTCAGAATATCATCAAATAAGAATTAAAACACTTTAAAAATAAATTAGTTTAAGTTAAATGAGTTTAAAATCTCTGCTCTATGAACTATTGAGCAGTTTATATTTCTTCCTATATTCAGTCAAGAATTTCAAATGTTCATTATATGATATGGGAAAATGCTCTTGACATATTAAGTGAGAAAAAAAGGTTTAAATTTAAAGACAAAATTCTAGAATGTTAACAGTGGTTGTTTCTCTTGTGGGATTGAATTTTTATTTTTTTCTTCAGAGTTTACCTGTATTTTTACATTTATTTTTACAATTTTATACTCAGAAAATAATATTGGTTTACTTAAATATATTTTCACCTTAGAAATAGTATTTATATATGTTTATTATCAGAAAAGAATCTAGCATGAAAGATGTCTGCCATTCTATATACTTTTATCTCACCATCTAACAATGTTTACAGAAAATCGTGATGAGAATTTTTGTCCCAGGGCTGGCCCAGTGGTGCAGCAGTTAAGTTCACATGTTCTGCTTTGGCAGCCCAGGGTTCATGGTTCAGATCCAGGGTGTGGACCTATGCACTGCTTGTCAATCCATGCTGTGGCAGGCATCTCACATATAAAGTAGAGGAAGATGGACACAGATGTTAGCTCAGGGCCAATCTTCCTCAGGAAAACAAAGGGAAAAAAAGAATTTTTGTCTCATGATCAACAGAATATATTTTGGACCATATTTTTTTAAGTGATTATCCAAAAGGACACAATTTTACAAGCAGTAAGTATCATTGCAATAGACCACACCACTAATTTCATGTTTTTCATTTAATTTCTGGATTCTGGAGTTAGGTATTATGATCACAAATACAGGTTTATGTCAAATGAGCCACAAACTATCTTTATTATACATGAGCCTGGACACTTCGAGATATGATATGGCTTTTATCTCAAGATGTTGAGTGGATATATGCATTACTTCTCCTTCCTCTGGAATTATTATTGAATGCAGAGGGAACATAAATAAGTATAAATAAGAATAACTCCATTGAGTCAAAGGCAAACAGGATGAATGCCATCAAGGAACATCTGGAAAATGCTGAGCAGAGAGAATCATCTTGAGAGAAAAATCCATGGAACTTACAAGTCCCAAAATACAAGCCACTTAAGAGAGAAAATGGCACTTTTCTCTTCCCTCATCAAAGGGAAATGACATGGAATAAACTGTCGCCTGATATATAATGACTCAACCTAAATCTTCAAAACATTAACTTGATTTTTTTTTTTTTGAGGAAGATTAGCCCTGAGCAAACTACTGCCAATCCTCCTCTTTTTGCTGAGGAAGACTGGCCCTGAGCTAACATCCATGCCCATCTTCCTCTATTTTATACGTGGGACACCTACCACAGCATGGCTTTTGCCAACTGGTGCCATGTCCCCACCCAGCATCTGAACCAGTGAACCCCAGGCCGCCGAAGCGGAACGTGCACACTTAACCGCTGTGCCACTGGCCAGCCCCTTAACTTGATTTTTGAAAGAGGAAGCAGATGTATTTTGTTTTCTCCTCTGCCCTTCTGTGATTCTACAAGTTGGGCAATATCCACATGTGGGAAACACCCTTGACTGTTTCTTTTCTTCCTCTGTACTAGTTTCAGCCTTTTCCACAGGGTTTGCATTTCCCTGACACTTTCACTCCCTAAAATCAGAAAGCGATTATGTGCCTAACTTGATTTAGCTCATTGCAGAGTTGTTTCCAGGCCTGTGCCAGCCACATCTCTCCAAGATCTACTTTTTCTGTTTCATAAAGCAAAATTTGATAAAATGATACTGCAGACCAGCAAATACTGAGTCAGGGCGACTCATATATCCATATATTTCAGTTTTAAAATAACAGAAATGCTGCCCCTTTTTTTCTGGTCTCCCATCCTCCCTGAATTACACAGCATGGTTTTTGAGACAAAGCTTCTTTAAATACTCAGGAAGAGAAACTTTATTTTCATTTCTTAATTTTTTTTAACATTGTGGAGATTTTCACTTTGAGGTAGCTGATCATGTGTTGGGTAAGAAGTGTAGCTCAGAGCCCCACTCCCTAGATTAGGAACTTCAAGTCTCCATCAGCTAACAAAAGTTGGGGCTCTTCAGCTCTAACGAATTCAAAGAGTGACGTACCTGAGTGGAACAGATGGTGGAGTTAGCTTTTGACAGAGAGTGGGAAGCACAGATGCATGTATGTTAGGCGTTGCTATATCCTGACCAAGGAGAACTGACAAATAGAAATGGCAAGCAATATGATATATTGGAGTATATGAGGAAGCCATTTGGTGTAAAACTAATTCGGCCTGACTTTGTTTTTTCCAAAAAGGGCCTGACTGTAGCCATTGAGCACTCATTGCATATCTGCTTTAAACATTTACTATGGCAAGAACAAATGCCCTTAAGATAAAGGGGCAACTTCCCCCCACATGGCATTTCCTTAAGGATAACCATCTTTCCTTAGGCTAGGAACTGATTGATGCACTCACCTTCGAACATCCAGCTCACCTGTGACCACCCAGCTTGAGACAAAAGACCTGCCATCCTGCTGTGTTCACCGAGACAGCAGACCTACCTGCTATTTCCATCAATCACTGTGCCGACAGAGCAGTCTCGCAACTGCTGTAAAAGGGCCATTTCAATCCTATGTGAAACATCCTGTTTGGGGGTGTATAACCACTCTGCGCACCCCACTTCTTTGGTGCCCTTTCTTCCTTTGGGAAGAAAGGCCCCGGGCCATGGTCCTCAGATTTTAGCTCAGAATAAACTCTCCCAAATTTTCATTCATAGATTGGTTATGGATTATTTTCATCGACATTTCTTGGCATAGTCGCAGCAGGATTTCAGGGAAACCCACCGGAGACCACCTGGAATCTACACTGAACCAGCATTTGGTACCAATAGGGGCCCATTGAGCCCCCAGATCACTGCATTCTTCAGGTGACCTTGGTGAGTTCTCCTGAAACCCGGACCTCATTTTAAGTTGACGGTCCAAGAGTTTATATGAGCTGGGTAAGGTCTTAAGACTAGCTGTCTTAAGGGGTACCGATACATACCCTAGGTAAGAGGAACCTAGGAGGAATTTGCTAGGCCAGGGAGCCTAGAGGGAAGTTCCTAGGCCAGAGGAGCCTAGAGGAACTTGGGAGTGAATGGGGAAGGCTGACATTTTTAATTTGGCTTTAAATTGGAAAGAATTGTGTTTATAAAGTCTGAACAAACTGCTTGATAGAGAAATGAGAGACTGAACATGTTCAGCTCCGAAGAAAAGGGACATTAGCTCCTCCTAGCTTTTACCAAAAGGCATCCTTAGGTGACTAAGGACCTCAGTGGGAGGGTCAGAGGATCAATCCTCGCAATGTGTAGCAGTCCCATAGGGAGCTCCACTTTCATTCACGATAATTAATTACAGGCTCGTCCGGGGATGCGCACATAAGGGCTGGTCACCCAGCACTCTGAGCCTGCACGGTGGTGGTAGACTGCCAGAGGGAAAAACCAAGGCACGTAAGAGAGTGTTTACGACCTTTCTATAGGGAGTAACACTCACAAGCAGCACACTTTCTGACCCATTACACTGTCCTTAGAAGTTGTTCGGACTTTATAACAAAACAAAATTAAAAGAGAAGCAGGAAATCGAGCTTCTAAAACAGTCCAATCACTTCCCGAATAAGCAGCCTCTCCTCCAGACTCCAGTTGGCTTCACGCTGTGACTGCAACTGCTTAACAAAGGGCGATCCCAAGCCAGATTGCTAAGGCCAAAAGAAAGAAAGAGAGAAAGAAAGAGGAAAAAAAACCTGGGAATACAAGTTTTTCCACCGCGGTCTGCTATGAGAACACCTAACTCAGAAATCTAAGGAAAATCTTTGTTTTATATGTCTGTCTGTTTGTGTGTGTCTATATATGTTACAAATATATGATATTTCACCTCCGGATGGTACAATTTCTAAAGAGCTCTATTCCATTGACTTAAAGTGCTTACAAAAAGTTTTAACCCAAATGTCTTTCAAGTTAACACGATATAGGTTAATCTTTGGTTAATGAAAGTTTAAGGTGTTGGTTTGATTGAAAAGGCATGTCCTTGTTGGTATTTGAATATGATGCAGGCATGCAGCCTGGGTTTACTAGTCAAATAAGCTCATGTTGTCTGTTAGAAATTCGTCAGCAAAATAATAGCTTTAAATGATAGCTGTTTGTCTAATGCCTCATGAAGTTTTTGTGGGTAATCTGAACATAATTGTTGGAAACAAATGATTTAAGTAGATAAAAGTGGGTAAAATAACTTTTATGGTCTGTATACTCGGGAAAAAACAGTTTCCAAATTCTTTTTGGTAACAATCTTGAGTTTTGCCAAGTTAAGTTAAGTGATAAAAATCTGAGTACCTGGGTCATTTTTGGATTGGATAGAACACTGAAACATTATTGCTAAGTGTATCTGAGTTATCTACTTTTGCCTTCTTATTGCAGAGATGCTAAAAGTGTTTGGGTGTTTTACTGTAAAGTGGCATGTCTCTAGAAATTATGACAAGTGTTTAGAATGCTGACATAAGAGACAATTCATAATTGCTTACCATTTTAGTGTTTACTATGGTCTGTTAAAGGTTAAAGAGTTCTAATATATGTGATTAAAGCTACTAGAAGTTAATAAGGAAAATGTATTTATATTCAAGGAAAGTAAGGTGTAAGTTTTCAGTAAAGAAGGTATAAAAAGAATGGAAAAAATTTGTTTGATTGGTTAAGAAAGAGAAATTTGTCCTAAAGTACTAGGTGGAAAAAAAATAAAAAGACGTGGGACAAATTCTGAATGTAAAAGAAAGTTATAGAAGGTTTGTGTAAGAGAAAAGAGTTTTGTACCTGGTCAAGTTGGCTAAGATTGAAATGAATCTAATTAAGTAAACGGGTTTTAATATGAAAAAGTAAACTGGTACAAAAATTAGAATTTGGCTTTCTCTCTTAAAAGGATAATTTTCTTAAACTCAGTCTGCTCTTGATAAAGAAATTATACAAGGTTTTTCCTTCTGAGTAAGTTTACAGAAGATCTATGTTTTGTTAAGATAATTTCCTAGGTGCAAAAAGACAGAGGTCTCTCTATTAAGGTTTTTTTGCTGTTGTCACTTTGGTTAAATGTTATGAAGCATTGTTTCATTGACCCTTGTTTTACAATGACAAGATCAGCAACCTCTTGATCTTGTTTAAGTAACTGTTTTTAAAAAATCTTGATATTTTTGACAAGCTTCTCCCTCAAACAAATAGTCAAGTCCTAAATAAAGATTTTCCTTTGACCCGGATAAAGGAAGAGAATTTCTCTGAGGATTTTCAAGGGCCCCTGGGACTTCTCAAAGAAATTTGTTCTCTCTTTCTATAAATGAGGGATACTAATTAGGCTTGTTTGGAATGCTAAATTGCATGGGAAGCATTGTGAAGTAAATGATGGTAAACCTTAGGTTATGTGGTGTAGGTAAATATTATTCACTATTTTAACCCTGTTACCTTTCTTCCAACATCACAAGGGGAGAAGATCACGACTGCATTCTATTGTTTAATTTGGTTTACAAATGGTCTTACTTAAACACATTTAACAAGGATGTTATCAAGCTGGATATGCTGTCCAGCCTCAAGAATGCCTACTACTTTCTGTTAACTCTGCTAATCCAGTAAAAAGATTTCCTTCTACAGGCTTAAGAAATCGCCACAGAAGAAAATATATATATACATAAAGGTTGCAACAAAAGGGAAAAACAATACTTTTGGACACTTTTTCCCAGTGGCTCATATAGCCTCTACTTGTTGTGCTATATGCCCAAAGTATAATCCAGAGAAGCCACTTCATGAGTCACAAGGCCACTTTCCCTCCTAAGGGACCCTTTGAGGTATGACAATTGGACTTTGTCCAAAGGCCACCATCTCAAGGATAAATATACCTTGTAATGATCTGTATGTTCTCACATCGTTGTGAGGCTCTTCCTTGCAGAAGAGCAACAGCTTTAGGTAAATTATTATTGAAAAGGATAATTCCTGTTTGAGGAATTCCTCCCAAGTTACACAGTGACTGGGGAACTCAAATCTATTTGTAATATTTGGCAAATATTGCAGCATTTCCACTGTGCTTCACCCTTGATCCTCAGGATTGGTAAAAAGAACTAACGGCACAACCAAAACTTAATTGGCAGGCTTTCCGAAGCATTTACTCTCTCACGGCCAAAAGCTCTTGTGCTAGTGCTCCTTAATCTTAGATCTATACTTTTTGTAAACATCGGCTGTCTCCTTTTGAAATAATGATAAAACAGCCTATGCAATTAGATGAAGAAATAGATGAACCAACTTTGCTTGAGGGAAATATTGAATTGTCACGGTTTTATTGAGGTGCTTAATACACAATGGAATACTACTCAGCCATAAAAAAGGACAAAATCGTCCCATTCACATCAACATGGATGGACCTTGAGGGTATTATGTTAAGTGAAATAAGCCAGACAGAGAAAGACGAACTCCATATGACTCCACTCATAGGTGGTAGTTAACATATAGACAAGGAGAACTGATCGGTGGTTACCAGGGAAGAGGTGGGGGGGGAGGCACAAAGGCTGAAGTGGTGTACCCACAACATGACTAACAATAATGTACAACTGAAATCTCACAAGGTTGTAATCTATCGTAATCTTAATAAAAAAAAAAAAGAAAAGAAAAGAAAGAAAGAAAGATTGGTAGCTGATTCTTTCACAGAGCTCCCAGAACTTAAGGATCATGGACTATAACCTGGAGAATTTACTTATTGAAAGAGACATCAAATAAGACTGTTTGCAGCCCTGTTGGAAAGGACGATACCAGGAGGAGAAGACGACGGCATCTGTTGCAGACAGCTGTCCCAAGACTCTGGACCAGGCCTGTATTCCCAACCTTCTAGCTCCTCATTTAAACATTTGTTATGCTTAAACTGTATACCTATTTTATAACTTGTTTGGAATACTATCATACTTAAAGAAAGTGATTAATTTGGAACAGACTGATCTTGAAGGCCAGGAATTTATCGAGTGACTCCTAATGGAACTCAGTGTTTATGTGGAACAAATCTCTGGCCTTGGCTACTGCCTGGATGGCTAAGACACTGCACCCTGAGTTTCTTTTAAAAGCAGGGAAGGAGTCAGGCTGACTTAAAAGCTGTTGCCAATCTCCCTCTCTTTAAGGCCAGATGGGCTCATTCAGTGTTCCACTGGTATGACCACCTAGCGGCTATATGTGCTCCTTCTTTGGGGCTAAAAGATGTCGTTCTTACATGTGGAAGCTCTGACTAAATTTACTCAAGCCCTTAATGATAGACAAGCAGGAATAACCTTATTTAAATATTGAAACGTCTTTTATGAGAAGGGCTGTCCTTCAAAACAGAATGGCTTTAGATATTCTTACTGCATCCCAAGGTGGTACATATACCGTCAGTCAGACTGAATGCTGTGCTTTTATACGTGATGAATCTTCCAATGTGTCATCTCTGCTAAAGAACATGAAGAAGCAGGTGGATGCCTTATGCGATCCTACACCCAGTTTGATTTGTTTGGTTGGCTCCTTTTTAGTATTGGTTCCCTTTTTCGATCTGGATTGCAATTCCTATTTCTACTACTTCTTGGAATCCTTGTACTAGTCGTAATATTCAAACTAATTGTTGTTTTCTTTAATCAGTGCTGTAAAAATAGCGTACAAACTAGAATAATGGTTGCTTGGCGGCTCCAGATGGTTGATCTGTCTTATAATCCTGGACAAATTTCCTTTTCTGATAAAGACTTTACCTAAGAACTCATTTTAACTAATGTTTGCAAATATGTTGAATTATTATTGTTATTGTACTTGTTCTATGCTCTTATGCAATGTAAACGTGAAGAGTCATAGAAAAGCACATATACAATGTTTGTGCAACAGTCTAAAATTAATTGAAAATTACATAACCTATGAGATGCTTCCTCTGTTAATATATATACCTCTCTGCTTGTCCACTATTTCCCCCCAACGTGGACAACTGGGCAAATAAACGAGATAAAAGCCTAGCACTGAGGGACACGATGGACCCAGGGCAGGCAGCAACCACCCTGGCGCCGAGGGACAATATTTTGATCGTCAATGCTTTCTATCGAAAGATTAGAGATCAAAAGGGGGAAATGACAAATAGAAATGGCAAGCAATATGATATATTGGAGTATATGAGGAAGCCATTTGGTGTAAACCTAATTCGGCCTGACTTTCTTTCTTTCCAAAAACGGCCTGACTGTGGCCATTGAGCACGCATTGCATATCTGCTTTAAACATTTAGTACGGCAAGAACAAATGCCCTTAAGATAAAGGGGCAACTTTCCCCCACATTGGCATTTCCTTAAGGATAAGCATCTTTCCTTAGGCTAGGAACTGATTGATGCACTCACCTTCGACCACCCAGCTCACCTGTGACCACCTGGGTGACCACCCAGCTCGAGACAACAGACCTGCCATCCTGCTGTGTTCACCGAGACAGCAGACCTATCTGCTATTTCCATCAATCGCTGTGCCGACAGAGCAGTCTCGCAACTGCTGTAATAGGGCCATTTCAATCCTATGTGAAACATCCTGTTTGGGGGTATATAACCACTCTGCACACCCCACTTCTTTGGTGCCCTTTCTTCCTTTGGGAAGAAAGGCCCCGGCCCTGGTCCTCAGATTTTAGCTCAGAATAAACTCTCCCAAATTTTCATTTATAGATTGGTTATGGATTATTTTCATCGACAGAACCAATGAGTTAGCTGAGATTAATGTAATCCCAAAGGCTCCTCTGCTAAAAATGTTTCTTGGTATATTATATTAAGAGCTGACAGAAGGTAACAAGACAGGAAATATGGAAGCATGGACTGGAGCTTCTCGCTCCACATCCAGCCCCACTGGCTGCAAAGATTTCAATAATAAATCAGGGTTTGGAGGAATAGCAGGATTCTGAGTTCACCTTTGTAGATTTTATTCAGTGGTGACGATTTGTCCAAAGTGTAGTGCTGCTGAAGCTAAGAGTCTCATCCCAAAGGTACCAGTGAGTTAAACCTAGACCCATGGTCACTTGCTCCTCCCCTGAAGTACATGCTAAGATGTCACAGGGTTAGGTGAGTGCACTCATCACCACTGCTGAGTGGGAGGGAGAGTGGTGCAATGGAAGGTCTGAGTCACAGAATTTGAAGACTAGTCCTTACTAACTGCAGGCTTTTGGCCTCAGGTTCTTCAGGAAGCTGGTCTAAATAATGACTGGCATTTAACTTTTCTATCTCTGAAGGTCTAAACCCATGTTTTCACCAGACAATGGGAATGCAATACCATCTTTATTCACTTATTTAACAAATATTGATTACATGCCATCTAGATGCCAGACAATGTGTTAAGCTCTGGGGCTTCGATGGCAACCACAATATGGCCCCAGCCCTTGTTGATTTTACAGTCCAATGGCGCCAAAAGCCATGAATCAAATTTATCACCAAAGCAAATGTATATTTGCAACTGTGACAAGAATAAGAGTTACAAGGTGCTAACGGACCCTATATTGGGGGTGGAGTGTAATGACTTAGCCAGAAAAGTCAGAGATTGCTTTCCTGAGGAAGTGGCACTTGAGCTGAGAACCAAAGGACAAGTAGATGTTAACTAGGCAAAAACAGGACTTTATCAGGTTTTAGATAGAAGGAATAACATGTGCAAAGGCCTGTGGTATGAGGAGCAATATTTCAGAAATAAAAAGCCAGAATGCCTAGAGTAGAGACAATAGGAAGGAGCATGGTACAAGATGACGGTGGAAAGGTAGGTAATGAGCAGGCCACGCAGGGCTGACAGACCATGATAAGAGGATTTGCCTTTATAATAGGATGTGTAGTTTTAAGAAATAAAATCTGGTTTCAGTACTGAAGAGGAATGAAAATGGACAGATAAACTAATTAGTACTTTATTCTGTGGACCAAGCAAGAGATAATGATACTTTGAACTAGGGTGCTGCTATGAAGACGGAAAGAAGTGGATGGATTCCAGAGATATTTAAGAGATTAAATAAAAATGTTTTGGTAAGGAATTGTGTAAAGAAGGCAAGAGAGAGAAAAATATCAAGGATACCTTTCTAGCTTACACATCTGGATGGATGGTAGTGCTATTCACCATGAGAGAGAACACTGTAATGTGGGTGAGAAAGGGAGACCATGACTTTGGTCTTGTGCACGTTGAAAAGATATCAAGTAGGTAGTTGATATACGGGTCTGGACCTCAGAGAAGGGTCTGGATTGGAGGTACACCTTAATGAGACATCTATATATAAGTAGTAGTTGAAGTTATATGTGTAGATAAGATTGTCTAGCAAAGAGACTGAGAAGAAAGCCTATGACGGAGCCATAAGGAGCTCTAACTTTAAAGGCTGGTTAGAGTTTGATAAACCTCCAAAGGTGACAGAGAGGAGCCGTAGGAGTAAAAGGAGATAAGCCAGGAGGGTGTGGTGTTACCAAAGCAAGAGAATAAATTCTCAAAGGTTTAGGAAAGAGATAAACTCCCAAAGGTTGCTCAGAGTCAAGTAGGATGAGGACTGAAAATGTCCATCAGATTTAATGAGATGGAATCACTGATCCATCTCATTAATCACAAATCCATTTTAGTGACATGTTAGAGCTGGAAATAAAATAGGAAATAGTAAATGAGTTTGAGATTAGAAGAGAATGGCAAAGTTCTGAACTTGTCATTTTGGAAAATGAAAGAGTAAGAGTTGGCTGAAGAAACATCATAGGACTTCTGGGTAGTTTTGAGAGCTCATTTGAGATTGGAGTTTGTGAATTTATAGCTAAAATCTGCCCTGGTGCGAGACTTTCTTCAACCATTCTTAGCTACTAGAATGCTAGCAAATGATTGGGTTTATCCAAGGTTGACGTACATTGAAAAGACAGAAGAACCAGAGAGTCTGATCTATTGAAAAAAGTGCTGTTGAAATGATGTACCATGAAATCGAAATTAGATAGTAGAGGAATAGAAGAAAGGGGAAAGCTACCAGTTTGGAAAATCATACATCACTGTAGGGGTACAAGAGTCCTGAGAAGATCCAAGAAGCATTGAAGCGGAAGCAGTCCAACAAGAAACAGAGGAGAGGAGGCTGCAGTCAGAGAATGAGATATTTGAATTAATGACTTTGGAGGCGGCACAGCTCCAGCATCAGATGATCAGACCCAGGATCCAAGGGAGTTTGTGGCTCAAGAAGGGTGACAGTCACTAAAGATGAGAGGCCTTGGGTTAGACGCCACCAAATCTCTTTCATTAGTGATTGATAGAAAACTCAAATCAAACTGGCATTTAAAAAGAGGAATGCAGAAGCTTTTGTTACTAAAAAATTGAGGGGTAGTTTAGCTTCAGGCACAGCTTACATGATGTCATCAGGATCTGACTCTTTTCATCTTTCAGCTCTGTTGTCCTCTGTATGGGCTCCAATCTCAGACAAGCTCTTCTCTAGTGGTAGCGAAGCAGCTGCCAGCAACTCCAGGCTTTCATCCTCATCAGTCCAAACCAGCGGAAAAGAATAAATGTCTCTTCCCTAACTGTTTAAGTCAAAGTCCTGGGCCTCATTCTTATTAGTCCAAATTTGGGTCACATTTCCATCTCTGAATCAACTGCTGTGATCACAGGCAATCCATGCTGTGATTGGCCAGTTCTGAGTCTGACATCTAGTTGGAGGATGGTTCATCGAGGAAAAATGGGGTGTTGTTACAAGAAGAAGAGTCAACGTATGCGGCCAGCAAAAAACAACAGATGTCCTTCTTCTACAGTATTGAGCAGGTTGTTCACGAGGTCATTCACATTGGTAGCAGAGTTTGAAGTGGAGAGGAATCCCATAAAGCCAGAGTCTTTGATGATAGAGGAGGCAGGGCCTGGTGTCAGTGACTTCATGTATAAAACAGAACTTGGAGTGTCAGTACGAGTGCCTTTCGATAACTCTTCAGACTGAAAGATCCTTGGGGGCAAAGGATTTTGCATCCCTGGTACCTACTACTGGGCTTGATACTCAAAAGATGCGTGTAAATAAATGAATAGATGGATGGATGGATGGATGGATGGTAGATGGATGGATGATGAATGAATGAACAAGTGAACCACTGAGTTTGAAAATTTCTTACAGTATTTGATGGAAAGTGTTCAACAAAAATAATGTATCTCTTCTATCTAATTACATCAGAAATGGGGCATTGTGCAAAATGGCATAGACTCTGAAGTCACACAAACCCAGATTTGAATCCTGCCTCTGTGTTACCCTGTGCAAATCATTTGACTACCCTAAGTCTCAGTTTCCCCATCTATAAAATTGGGCAATGTTAGGGTGCCACCTCTAGGAAGACGGGCCAATGAAACAATTTCCCAAGAGGATCCATGGGTGGCATTCATTATTTTGATGAATTTATTATGGACGGGGCCTAGCTCTCAGCCTGACAAAAAAAAAAAAACCCATTTCATCAGCACATGGGGAGGGAAGCCATTTCTCAGATAGAGACCCACCTTAACCAAACTAGAAAGGTAGGTAGATAAGCAAGAATGCCAACTTATTAACTTACCATGAGAAATTATTTGGAATCTTCAAGTAACTAGCACATTTTCTCCCTTTGCGCAGCTATATTTGGGAAGTAAAACCATAACTAGAAGATTGCTTGTGATCAGGTAGGGGGACTTGGGCTGTAGTGATGGACCAGCCATTGGGAAACCTTCAAAAGAAAATGCTTGGATGGTCACTGACAAGGTTTGTCTCTGTCTCCTACAATGAGTTCGTACATCTTTGCTTTGTTCCATTATATATTTATGTTTTGGGGGGCATCTTATTTTCCTCACTTGAAGTGTCTCGCAGAAAGGCTTACTTCAACCCCTAAAATATTAACAATTAAAAGAATAACACCTTCCTCATCAGTGCAGCCTGCACGTCAGCAGCCAGGGTCTCTCTGGCCCTCAAGCTCTGGATGTGATGGCTTAACTCCCCACATCTGCATCCTGTGAAAGTCCAAAGCCCATCCCAGATTTCAGCAAATCCTTGGGAGATTTGTTTTCTTGTGGTCTCCCCTTCCTATTTCCTCATGATCTCTGCTCAGCATTATATCAATCCAGACATGAATCACAGCTTCTTCACCAACTTCCACCGTAATAAAACCCAGAAAATCCCACTCACACAAAATCTTCATGAGTAAATTTTTCTAAAGAACTGAGGAGACAGGAGAGCTTTCACGAAGGATTCGTATACACACAGGATACGGCAAGCTGTTTAAAATCCACACTAGACATTCTCATTTTTCTAAAGTCCCTCTGACCACCTGACCCCCAGAGGTTCCTATCCTGACCCTTCCAACCAGCAACCCAGTCTCACTTCCTCCCCACATCTCTTTTCCCCTCCCCCTCCCTTCCCTCTCCTCTTCTCTTTTTCAGGCTCCTCCTTCTCCAGAGCATCAGACAAGTTCCTCTCTGACTCACACGCAGAGGTTCAACCTCCTTTCTGGAGCCATCTCCACAGCTGAAACCCAAGCCTGAGGATGTCACCTTCTAACTGATCAAAGTTACTTTGCAAACAAAGACTGTTCCTTTCTAAAATGAATTTGGGGGCCATCTCTTAAGCAAATAAAAGTATTTCCTACTCGATTGTGAAGTGACTGGGATATGCCTTCAATAAATAAACTTCCATCCACCCCTCTCGTTCCTCTCCCTTTATGCAATACTTAGTTGATCAACAATAATTTCATCATGACTAAGGTGTTTCTGCTCCTCTCCACATTCCTATGTTGGTTGAGAGGACACCCTCAAATAAAATTCCCTCTTACCTGTATTTTCTCCACAGTTATTGGCTTTCAAAGACAGTCTGGTACCAAATGCTGGCTCCCCAACTTACTAGCTGTGTGATCTTCTGCAGGTTACTTAACCTTTCTGGCCTGAGTTTCTCCACCTGTAAAATGAGGTGATAGACTAGCTCATAGGTTTCTTGGGAAAATTAAATTAATTTATTCATGTAAAGTGCTTACTATATAGTAAGGGCTTGGTAAGTGTTAGCTGCTACATTTTTTTTTAAGTCCCTTTCTCCTCAAATAGTGTCACTTTTTCACACTATTTGACAAGACAAGAGAGTTTAACTTTTGCATTTTAATAATCCAGGCTTGAACTAGAGACTAAAGTGGCAGGGTCAGGGCTCGACTTGGCTCAGGGGCTATACCCTGCCGATAGACTGGGCCACAGAGGATGGCCAGGCATTAAGTCAGTTGGGGCCTGCATTCAGAGACAGAGGGGAGAGTGGGGACGTGATGAAACCATAATCCAACCCAGAGTAGACTAAGCTGGAGGAGACTTGGACTGCCCTGGGTCTTGCTCATTTCCGGGCCAGAGGATTCTGGTCCCAAGCCTGGGGGGTCCCAGGGCTGACCAGCATCAGGATGACCCAGCTTCCACCAGATCTGTCCTAGATCTGGTGTGAATCTCTCAAACCCCTCAAATGTCCTTAGTTTCACAAGAGGATGGGAAGAACTGAGACACCATGGATTCTCCCATGGGGCATAAAGGCTGCTTTCTCATGTCTGCAGCCCCAAGAATAGACAGACCCCTTGATGAAATGGCCACAGTGGTCTGTCTGGTTCAAGCTGTTGTTCTTATCGCCGTATCTGATTGCTGAATACCATCTTCCCCCATAACCTACCCAGCCCTTGGAGCCTCTGCCCCTCACAGGAGTAGGCTGGTTGGACTGCTCTGTGGCAGCCTCTGGAAAAACAGTGTTAGGAATGGAGTGGGAGAGGCAAGTATGGGTTGAGTGAAACCAGTACCTCCCAAGGTGGGCCTAGATGAGAGAGAGGAAGAGGGAAGTGAGAAAGCTTTGAGGGGGCTGCCAGGCCAGCTCCACAGGGCATGTCTTGAACGGGGAGACTAGGTGGGTCTTTCTCTTTCCAGAAGGCAGACTTGTCTGGGCCTAGACAAAGGGGGCTGGGCACGGAGATGTAGAGAAGGAGATGATAGCTCACCTAAAAACTACCTAAAGGGTACATAGCTACACAAGATCACTTAGAGTCTAGTCCCTGCTCCCATGAGTACTTTCTCCATTTGGCCTTTTAAACTCTCCCTGTGGACTTGAGTCCCCGCTGCGTGTCTTCGGGTTCCTGCTCATTCATGCTGCCGCAGCCATGTCAGAATGGAGCAGACAGGAAGAGAGGTTGCGTGTTTTGACTCTCCTCCCTGGGGGTGGACCTGAAGAAGGGGCTCTCTCCTTGGTGCACTTTGCCACTGCGCACTGCAGGGGGAAGACCCTGGTCCTCTTTGCAGAAGTGTGTTCTTAAAGGAGGAAGCAGGCAGCCTGAGAACAGAGGCCTCAGCCCAGCCCAGGGTCGTGAGCCCATGAGATGGAAGATGAGCCACAACTAAGTAGAAGGGGTTCTGGAGACTTTATTCAGGAGAAGATAACTCTGGTGACTCGCTTCTTTCTGGGGCCAGAGAGAGTACAGTTTTATCATCTGGAGGGACATAGAGGGCAGGCAGGTCCTCCCCCTCTCTCCCTTGGCCCTGGGGTCTGAGACCGGAGCCCTGCATGGGGTCTGAGACCGGAGCCCTGCAGGCTGGGGCCCGTGTTGGCTCCAGGCCCATCAACGCAGGTGCACAAAGCAGAATTCTTCTCTAAGAGGCCTTTGTTTTGGAGGAAGGGCTGAGCCTCGATGCTCCTTAGGTTTTGTTTGTTTGGGTATTTTTATTTGTTTGTTTGCTTTTTTTTAAATTGCGGTAAGAACACTTGACAGCTACCCTCTTAACAAAGTTTGAAGTGTACAATACGTTATTGTTGACTATAGGAGCAATGTTGAACGGCAAATCTCTGGAGCTTCTTCATTGATGTTAACTGAAGCTTTATGCCAGCTGATTAGTAATTCCTCATTCATCCACCCCTACCCCCACCCCCAGCCCTGGCAACTACCATTCCACTCACTGATTCTATAAATTTGACTGTTCTAGATACCTCATATAAGTGAAATCATGCAGCATTTGTCTTTCTACAACTGGTTCATTTCACTCAGCATAATGTTCTCAAGGTTCATCCATGTTGTTACAAATTTCAGGATCTCCTTCTTTTTTAAGGCCGGATAGTATTCGATTGTATGTATATACCACATTTTCTTTATCCATTTGTCTGTCGATGGACATTGACGTTGTTCCCACATCTTGGCTATTGTGAATAGTGCTGTAATGAACACGGAAGTACTAACATTGTTACCGAACCTGAAATGAGTTCACTCACCCCTTGCGCAGCAAGCCAATCTCTGACACCGGGGGTGGTGGAAGAAAGTAGGAATTTTATTTTTGCACAGCACTGAGCAAGGAGAGAGGGCAGCTAACGCTGAAATCCCAAACTCCCCGAAAAGCTAAAAGGAAGGGTTTTTATTTGGGGTTTTAGGTAGGGGAGGGGGAGCATATGGCCTTGCTGGTCGGAGCTTCCCCCCAGCCTGTCTTTGGCCTTGAGACACTTGCTGAGAGAAGGAAGCCTGTGACCTTGCTGGTCAGCAGCTTTCCCACCAGCCCAGATCTCTTTGCGGGAGGAGAAAGTCCAGGTGCTTGTCCTTGACGGTGTCTGTCTCCATGGAGGATAGTGGATTCTGGAGCCAGGAAGCCAGAGAGTAAGCAGGGAATGAGTGTTTTGGTTTTAACCCCATATATGCTGGGTTTAATGTGGGGAAACTGATATCAGGGTCGATATCAATATCTCTTCATGATCCTGAAAATAAACAAGTGAGACTACCTCAAACCAAAAAGCTCCTGCACAGCAAACAGTCAACAGAGTAAAAAGGCAACCTACTGAATGGGAGAAAATATTGCCCACCATGTATCTGATAAGGGGTAAATCTCCAAAACATATAAGGAACTCCTACAATTCAAAAAAAATTTGTTGTAAAAACAAAAAGAAAACAAATAGCCCAATTGAAAAATGGGGTAAGGACTTGAATAGACATTTTTCCAAAGAAGAATACAAATGGCCAACAAGCACATGAAAAATTGTTCAGCATTACTAATCACCAGGGAAATGCAAATCCAAACCACAATAAGATATCGCCTCACTCCTGTCGGGGTGGCTATGATCAAAAAAAGATAAGTGTTGGTGAGGATGTGAGAAACTGGAACCCTTGTGCACTGTTGGTGGGAATGCAAAATGGTGCAGCTGCTATGGAAAACAGTACAGAGAGGTCTCCAAAAGAGCTAAAAGCAGAACTACCATATGATCCAGTAATCCCACTGCCGGGTATTTATCCAAAAGGATGGAAGTCAGAATCTCAAAGAGATGTTAGTACTCCCGACTTTTTACTTCTCTAAGCCTATACTACCCAGCTCCCTAGAGCACATGGGTCCCTGTTGCTTTTAAACGCCGCAAATAAAACCTCACATCCCAGCGTTAACGCCAGGCAGAATCCTAAGCACCCGACCCCTCGCCCAAACCTGCCTTCCAGGGACAGGGGAATTTTGCTCCCTGCCTGAGGAGATCTCAGCCCCTGTCGTGACAAACCCTAGGGGAATGTGCCCAGCGACCCGCGGGAGGTCCAGACACGCCCGGCTGTGGGGAAATCAGGCCCGGGTCAGCGGCCGCGCTCGCAGGGGAAGCGTGACGCGGCAGCCAGAGGGTGGGGGCCGCGGCCGACACTCGCTGGGCGCTCCCCCGTGCCTGGATTCCCTGGGCGGCCGCCAGCCCCGCTCAGCCTGCGGGGGCGGAGCGCTGCCTTTTCTGTCCCAGGTAGGAGTGGCCGCGGCCAGGGAGGATACTCGGCCGCTTTGCTGGCCGCTGTCACACGCGCCCCGCGCCCCGCTCACCTCTCTCCTGTGCTCACCCGAGCACACGGTTCATGCTAGCGCTCTCGGACTGAGCCCGGGTCCTCCGGAACAGCTGCCAGCGAGTAAGCCCCTCCATCCTCCCATCAGAGAGACCACATGGGCCCCGAGGCCACCTGCCCGTGGAGATGCCCCCTGCCTCGCCTCCAGGTGTGGACCTGGATCGAGCCCGTGGTGGCCTCCACCCAGGTGGCCACGTCCCTCTACGACGCGGGGCTGCTCCTGGTGGTGAAGGCATCGTTCGGAGCGGAGACCTCCTCCAACCACAGCGCCAGCCCGTCGCCCCGGGGGGCTCTAGAGGACCAACAGCAGAGGGCCATCTCCAATTTCTACATCAACTACAACCTTGTGATGGGCCTGACGCCCCTGCTGTCCGCCTACGGGCTGGGCTGGCTCAGCGACCGCTACCACCGCAAGATCGCCATCTGCGTGTCCCTGCTGGGCTTCCTGCTCTCCCGCCTCGGGCTGCTGCTCAAGGTGCTGCTGGACTGGCCCGTAGAGGTGCTGTACGGGGCAGCGGCGCTGACCGGGCTGTGCGGCGGCTTCTCGGCGTTCTGGTCGGGAGTCATGTCCCTGGGATCCCTCGGCTCCTCCGAGGGCCACCGCTCCGTGCGCCTTATCCTTATTGACTTGATCCTGGGCTTGGCGGGATTCTGCGGGAGCATGGCGTCTGGACATCTCTTCAAGCAGATGGTTGGGGGATCCAGGCAAGGTCTGGCGCTGGCAGCCTGCAGCGTGAGCTGTGCCGCTTGTGCGCTTCTGTACAGCCTCTTGGTCCTGAGGGTCCCCGAGTCGATGTCCAAGCCCAGCAAGGCACTCCCTGCTGTGGATACCGTGTCTGGCACGGTTGGCACATATCGCACCCTAGATCCTGATGAGCCAGACAAGCAGAGTGTGGTGGAGCACCCTCCGTCTCCTGGGACAGCAAAGCCCCCAAAAACCATCATCGCCCTGCTCTTTGTGGGTGCCATCTTATATGACCTGGCAGTGATCGGCACAGTGGACGTGATTCCCCTTTTTGTGCTGAGGGAGCCTCTCAGTTGGAACCAAGTGCAGGTGGGCTATGGGATGGCTGCAGGGTACACCATCTTCATCACCAGCTTCCTGGGCGTCCTGGTCTTCTCCCGCTGCTTCCGGGACACAACCATGATCATGATTGGGATGGTTTCCTTTGGGTCAGGAGCCCTCCTCTTGGCTTTTGTGAAAGAGACATACATGTTCTATATTGGTGAGTCTGGCATGCTTGGGGAGGCAGGACAAGGACGTTGCTGCCCCTTGCATCATGGGGCTGACACCGGGGATGCTGTGTCTAGGTGTCCCACTTTAGCACCAGAGATTATACCTGCTACCTAGGAGGTACAAGGGAGACGGAATTATGTGCACTTGAGTTTATCTGTATTCTATTGTATATGGTATCTGTATTGCCCATTGAAATGTCACCAGAGTGGTGTCTATGGCTCTAGGAGTTCAAGGGAGGGGAGGTCAGTGGTGCCTTGAGTTAGTAGGGGAGGCTACAGGATGGCCTTGGATGGGGGAGATGGGATTGGCTTTCTTCTTTTGTTTGTTTTTTCCAAGGAAGATTAGCCCTGAGCTAACATCTGCCAGTCCTCCTCTTTTTGCGGATGAAGACTGGCCCTGAGCTAACATCCAGGCCCATCTTCCTCCACTTTATATGTGGGACGCCTACCACAGCATGGCTTGCCATGCGGTGCCATGTCCACACCCGGGATCCGAACCAGCGAACCCCAGGCCGCCAAAGCAGAACGTGTGCACTTAACCACTGCCCCACCGGGCCGGCCCCTCTTCTCCCCAGTTTTAAAGGGCTAAACCATTAAGAAATCTAGCTGAAAAGGTCCCTTAATTCAAACCATTTTGGGCCAAGCACAGGCTTTTTAAAAATGAATAAAAATTCTCCATAAATCCCTTCCACAACCAATGTCATAAATTCCTTGAAGGAGGTAGAATGAAGTTTCCATCTGAGGACACAGGTCAGAAAATGCAAGCAGAGACTTCCAGACCAATGCTCCAATAGAACTTTGTACAGTGATAGAAATGTTCTATATCTGTTCTGTCCAATATAGTAGCCACTAGCCATGTGTGACTACTGAGCACTTAAAATGTGGCTAGTACAACTAAACAGAATTTAAAATTTTATTTCCTTTTAATTTAAATACTTTAAATTTAATTAATTTAAAGTCATACATGGCTAGTGGCTAACATATTAGAAAGAGCAACTCTAGAAGGTTACCAGAGGCTGTCCCTTGGCCGAGGTCACACATCTTAGAAAAACACCCAACAAAATGGCAAGATCACCTTTGGCCAGCTCCCCGTTAAACAGGCTGTGTGCCTCCCTTCCCATCACCTCTCCCTCTCCCTCTCTGTCTACACACACACTCACATACATACCGCATCCGGATAATGAATAGGGCTTGAGGAAAGAGGGGTGTGTGGCAGCCGTGTTAGTGGATTTCTGGACGCAGTTTGCCGGAGCTCCTGGACCTAGAGGTGTTCGTGAACGGCAAGGGCAGGCACCTCTCTCCCCAGGGACAAGGAAAGAAACTTTGAGTCACTTCAGTGACATCAACTCCACTTCCCTAGAAACCACTTAACTCTGCCCGTAAACACACCCTTCACCCTTCCCCATCCATCACCATGTCAACCATGCCTTGCCACCTTGCAGATGGGTCTGCAGCATCTACGGCTCCATCAGAGCTCAGGGAGTCAACCTGCTCCCAGAAAAGTGCTAGTCTGCCAGCAGAGTAACCCCTTATTCCAGGCCAAGCCACGGAGGGGTTGTGGGGAGAGGGGATTCTAAGTGAGGCTTTTGCTTTGTTCTAATTTACTCTTTGGCCAAAGCTGGGCTAGAGCGAGGAGTGTTCTTGTGTGATTTCTTTCCAGCTCGCGCTATCATGCTGTTTGCTCTCATTCCCATTACAACCATCCGATCAGCAATGTCTAAACTCATAAAGGGCTCCTCTTATGGTGAGTACAAGGAATCTCTCTGAGGTTCTCTGCCCGGACTGTTTCAGAGCTGCTTAGCTTGAGGCACAGGGTTCAGACTTGGTGAAGGCACATGACAGAATTGCAGAAGCAGCCTCTAACACACTAGGAAAACACTGGTGTCCATCCAGGGCAGAGGAAGTGAAAACAGGAGGGTGGGAAAGACTCAGAGAGTCAGTCACTGAAAAGCTACAGTCAAAGGAAGACGCTGCTATCCATAGGCTGCAGGAAAATCCAGCTGGGTGGAGGCAGGAGTCCTGGTGGAAAGAGCTAGGAAGAATGAGAGGGAGTCTCAGGAAGGGCAAGGGGTCCCTGAGAGCTCCCCAGAGACTCAGCTAGCAGGGAACTTGGGAAGGCACAGCAACACATCTTCTTGGTAACCTCTGTCCCTTCCACAGGAAAGGTGTTCGTCATCCTGCAGCTGTCCCTGACTCTGACCGGAGTGGTGACATCCACGGTGTACAACAACATCTATCAGCTCACCATGGAGAAGTTCGTCGGTACCTGCTTTGCTCTCTCCTCCTTTTTCTCCTTCCTGGCCATCATCCCAATTGGGTAAGATGGGAGCAGTGCCTGCTTTCGGGCTGGGGCCCTGGGGCAGAGGTCAAAGACTGTTGGACTATCTCCAGCCTATTATCATAAAGTGTTATTTGTTTTCAGCATTTATGTAGTGGGTTCTGAGTAGGCTCTCTCACAAAGAAAAAGTCCTGTTCCCCCAAACTAATAATCTGGCAATTCCCCAAAGTCCTAAGAAACGAACCAGCTGGCATGCTTCCGGCGGTTTTGTAATACAGTTTATTTATAGGAGTCTCATGTACTTCCTTCTAATCAGAGACTGAGATTAGAAACTCTCTTGAACCACTCAGACCACTTTTGTTTAGCTCCCTTTAGCTCAGTCATCCCGTCTCACTTCTGAGTAATCTTTCATCTGTGTCCCTCTACGGGCTTGGCCCCTGGCGGCGTCTGTGTTCAGTGCCCCTGAAATCTCATGGCCGCTGGACTGTGTGAGCTCCCCGTACGACTAAGGCAATTCGCTTGACCTCTCTGGGGGAATTATTTCGTTTGTAAAACAAGAGCACTCAAGTGTGGGAAATAACAGGCAGGAGGAAGGCTGGAGGAGCAAAGGAGAGGAACTCCGGTCCCACGGCAAGAGCACTAGCCTAGGTCATCACCAAAATGGACCACATGGAATAGTCTGGTCTTCGGCCAGCCCTGTCCAAGGAAAATATAGTGTGAGCCACAAGTGCAAGCTACATATGTGATTTTAAATTTTCTAGAGGCCACATTTAAAAACAATAACAGTAACAGGTGAAATTAATTTTAAGACTATATTTGATTTGACCTGGTATAGCCAAAATATGATTTTAACGTAATCAATTTACAAAATTAATCAATGAGATTTTTTTTAACTTAGTCTTTGAAATCTGGTATGTATTTTATGTGGACAGCATGACTCAATTTGGACTCAATTTGAACACACTTCAAGTGTTCAGTAGCCAATGGAACCGGTGGCTACCATATGAGACAGCACAGCTTTGGACGGTTTAGGCCCTTTGACCCCTCCCCCTTAAGTGAGAGTCTCCATGCTTTTATCAATCCCACCAGAGGAGAAAGGAATACAATACATATATCCACAGTAAGGTGCAAGGGATTTGATGTACATGTGCATTTTAAAGGGACCTGCCTGGTAGCACATGAGAGCCCTACCTATCAGTGATAGTGGTATTGTAGGCAGCAGAGCAGAAAATAATTGAAGGCGGGTTGGAAGAAGTGGGGAGTGGATGGTGGTAAGGCCCTTTTCTGAATTCTCACATCACATCATAATATAGGTCCCTGACAACATAGAAGCTTGAGCCTCCTGAGATAGGATCCATCCATCATGAAGGCTCTTTGCTTTATTTCATAGTTGAGAAAAATAAGATCAAATAGCTGAGAGAATTTGTGCAAGCAGTGGGCATGATTACTAGTGCTCTCTTGGCTCAGTTCTCATTGTCTCCAGGTGTGGGACTGAGCCAACCCTGTCCTCCAACTTCCCAGCTGTTAGCCCTTTTCATGTGCCCCTGTCTTCATGTGAGTCTTGGCTGAATGAGTTGGGCTTAGCTAGACCTAGCACGCAATGCAGACGTCTCAGGAGTCCCAGCTCTTTGTCCAAGTGAGTAATGGATTAGCAGCTGTGCCCCTTGGAAGTGCTCCAGTCCTATTTGATTGGCAGTTGGTTGAAATATTCTCTTTAACCTAAACAAATAAACAAAAACCAAAAAACAACAAAAGAAAACATGTCTGACTAGTTAATGTGTGTCACAGCTAGAGATACAAACAGACAAATGAAAGCAATGAGAAAATACAGTAATTGGTTCCTTTCTAAAGTTTCAAGGCATCATGTGTACTAAGTAGGATGCTTTGCCTTCGTTAAGAGGCTTTAGGGCACATGAAGCAGGTGTGCTGCCCTTGACATCTCACCCCAGTGCATTGTTTAACATGCACTTAGCCCCAGTCATACATTCCGTGCACAAATCTTAATTAAGCTGTGCAGGGTATCCATGATCTTACATCAGAGAAGAAGAGACAGAATCTTGAGCCAACAAATAAGTAATTGAGTGCTTATTGGAAGGAGGCACATAAGTAATTGCTAATTGTTTCCCCCTGTTGCAGACATTTAGCAGTAAAGAGACACATGTGCAAATAAAGCCTTGTCCGCTTACATTGGAATCACCTGGAGAGGTTTAAAAATTACTGATGTCTGAATCCCACCCTCAGAGATTCTGACTCAATTGATCCTGGGTGCAGCCTGGGCACAGGAATTTTAAAAGCTCTCCAGGTTATTCAAAAATACAACCAAGATTGAGCTCTGGTATAAAGAGAGAGTTTCTATTACCTTTCCCTTCCAGAAGTAAATGAGATTCTGAAATATTCTTAGAGTTAGAAGAGGCCAAGGCTGGACCATCAATCATTAAGTGAGAGCAACAGGAAAGACCAGTAGAGCTTTCTATCCATACAAAGGAAAGCTACATTCCAGCAACATAAAAACCCAGGAAGGTGCGTCAGAGCAGGGCAGCAGGGGAGGCCATGGAGGGTAGAAGGCTGAGTGGAGAGGTCCTTGGACCAGAGCTGCCGACAGCCTGTTTGCAAGAAGGGACTGTGACCCCACCCCTTCCTGATACCAAAGTGAGCCAAGTACACATTACTGTGAGAATCTGGCGTCTCCTGCTTGATCTTCTTTACCTGCAGTGGGGAGATGCTGAGAAAATAACTGTCTGGCTCTGCCCATCCACAACCAACTCACCACCCAATAGCTCTCAGCAGCTGCCTCATGCTTCTTAGAGAAAATAGAAGCCATCAGAGAATGTCCTCATCTTCTCCAGAGTAAATCTACAAACCTCCGTTCATTTGTGCCCATCCTATTCTCCTCCCCTCCACCCTCTTTTAAATGATAATAACCAACACTTAGCCCTTATTATGTGCCAGGCACTACTTAAAATATTTTATATATTTTAACTAATTTAATCTTCCCAAACAATCCTCTGAGGTACTTACTATCATTATCCCCATTTTGCAGATGAGGACACGGAGACTCTGAAGTATTCTGTAACTTGCCAAAGTTTACACAGCTGTTAAGTGACAGAGACAGGATTTCAACCCAGGCAATCTCTCTTGTCCACTACATGACATTGCTTCTTAGAAAAGTCGCCGGGTATCTGCGTGCCGCCTCTCCCATGTCCTTAGACTAGAGCGCACTGCACTAGTTAGCTGCTGTCTCTCCTGAATTCTACCAGAACCGACACGTGATCTACCACCCTCTCTCTCCTCAACCTCCTCTTTATAACCAACTTCTCCAAAGGCTGGGCTGCACGCGCTGTCTCACGTCCTCACTTCCCATTGACTCTTCAACTCACCAGTCTGAGGTGCTCCCTCAACTCCACCAGAGCTGCCCTCACTGAGGCCACTAACGACTTCTTCAAAGCAGAATCCAGTGGACTCACCGCAATCCTCAGCCCACATGACTTCTCAGTGGCCACCAACACCGTGGGTCACTCTTTCCTCGGGAGGCACTTGTCACTGTCACCTGGCTTTATTAACATCTCACTCTCCCGGTTTTTCTCCTACCTCTCTGATCACTTCTTCTCTACAAACCTCCAAATGGAAGAATACTTTGGGGCTCTGCTCTGGGTCATCTTCTCATTTCATATTTTCTCTCTAAGCAATCTGAAGCACTTTCAAAACTTCTAAATACCCTTTAAATTTCCAAAGTTGGGCTTTCGATGTCCTAAGCCTGCTCCCCCTCCAGTCTTTCCCATCTCCTTAAGTGACACCGCCTCTCACCCAGGATAGAAATCTCTCCGTCTTCTTCATCTCCCCACACCTCCAATCCATCAGGCTTTGTTGATTCCACCTCCAAAGTATGCCTCAAATTCATCCTTTTCTTTTTATTATTACAGCTACCACCCCTAGTCCAAAGCACTTGGATGACCGAATTAGCCTATGTACCATTCTCCCCTCCTCCACTCTTGTTCCCCTCCTGTCCTTTCTCCACCAGGTAGCCAGAGCAATTTCCTTAAAGTGTAAATCAGATCATGTCATCTCCCGCTCAAAGCTCTGCACTTGGCTTTCACTGCCTTTAGAATAGAACCCAAATGTCTTACCATGGACCACAAGGTCCTACATGATCTGGCCTTGCCAACCTCTCTTGCTCCTATTCCTGCCACTAACCTCTCTTCCCAACTCTGCTTCAGCCCTAGTAGCCTCCTTTTATGCTCTTTCCCATTCTCACCCATACCTCTTTCTTAACCCAACTAGTCGTGGTCTTAACTTAAACACCATTTTCTCAAAAAGGATTTGAGAAAATCCCCTTCTCAATCTAAATTAAATCCTATCATATCCTCCGAAAGATTCCTATACTTTTCCTTCAGAGCATGACAGTTGATAATTACTTAGTGATTATGTGTTTCATATGCTTGCCCACTAGCCTGTAGGCTCCCTGAGGGCAGGAACCATGACTGTTTGGCTCACCACATATCTTCTGTCCAGCAGAGAGCCCAGCATGTAAGAAGTACTCAAAAAGCATTTGTTTAAGGAATGAATGATCTGCCAGATCTGACACCTACTAGCCAGCACCGCTGACCATCCACATTCCAGAGCTGCCTGTTGGCGGACCATGAAGTCAGGGGCTGGCCATCACCACGTGGCTGTGCTGTGGTGGTCCACAGTAGGGGTCAGCTGTGGAGTCAGGGTTGCATCCTGGAGTTCACTGGGTCCTGGGCTGGCTGCCTCCAAGTCTTGACTCTCCTCTTGCCAATTTTGTAATACAATGAGTTTTAAGCACAGTAAGTGCTGCTCCCTGTAGAGCTCATGGAAGGTGGGAGATCCATGTTTGGAAGTTTCCACAAAGCTTTCCCTTAGAGGGTTTGGATTTAAGCTCGTACCCCATCCAGCAGCTCCAGGCGCTATGCATCAGTCAGGAGGAGCTATACTCTAGCTTACAACCTGGGCTCAAAGAGCTCAAACATGAGAAAACTGAAGGCCCAAGAGGTTGAAGGACATGCCAATTGTCACACAGATCCAAGACTTCAACTCAGAGCTCCTCATTCCTAAGCATCCAGTCACCTACAAATATTTTAAAACAATGTAATGATCATTTATGGAAGAGATAAAGGGGTTATGGGAAGACAGAAGATGAGGCAGCTAATTCTGCTTGGGATTAGCGAATCTGGGTCTTGAGATACATGTGGCAGTTCATCATCAAGCAGAAATGAAATGGAAAGAGATTTCCGGGAAAGGAAAATGTAGATGCGAAGGGCTGGAGATGTTATGGACTGGAAGGAGCCTGAGTGACAGAAGTTTCCTTGGGCCATCTCGCTCCACTCAGTACAGCATTCTGACGATGGAATGGATAAAGGCTCTCAGTCTACTAGTGATAAAGAGGTGGCTAGAGACCTCCCTGCCATCAGTGGAGAGGAAAAGGCACCCCCTCTGCCCCGTTCCAGCTGTTCTCTTGTAATTCTCTATTGTAAATTCTTACAGCATTGTGGCCTATAAACAAGCCTCATGGTTGCAATATGGAGACATGACAGAGAAATGAAGGTGCTGACCTGCGGGAGCTGAAAACCCCAGCAATGGCCGGAACCAGGAACTGGTGACCAGAGCAGCCCACTACCCAAGAAACCCAAGTTCCAGCCACAGTCGGCCTCAGAATGACCTGCTCTGGCTCAGGGGTTCCTGGAGGGTGGGGAAAAGCACTTTCCTGGTGATGGAAGAACTTGCTGAGCTTTCAGACATTCCTGTTAGGCAGAAGCTAGGTTCTGCGGGCAGTAGAGTATGAACTTTCAGGGGTTATGCATAGCCATACCAGACGCTATAAAGGGCTTCAGACAGTAGCCCTCTCCTGCCAGGCACTGCCTCCGGGCTCCAAGGTCTGGCTAACTAGTCGCCTGTGTGCTGTGCTAAGGGTCCCCTGTGAGAACTCAAACCCAGGCACGCATTTTCCACAGCCTGAGGGCAATGTGGAAGGCATATTTTGCAAGAAGTGCCAACAGTGAACATCGGTCAAGATTTTTAAATTAAAATAAAACCTTGAAAAAAAGTTATTTTTCTTCCCTGAGGCCTTGTGAGCTGTGAACCCTGAGGAGGGATATGAAGCTCAGGTTCTTGGCATCAGGGTAGTTTTGTGGTCATTGTTACTGTTGTTTTTTTTTTTAAAAAAAAGCAAATATCAAAACTCTTTCTCCAACGGAATATTAAATTGAATACTTTCAGTCAACAATACTTCCCAAAGTGAATGGTGTGAAGGAAGAGAGAAGAGGAGATATATTTAGACCCATTTTATTTTGAGGTGGCCTGTTTCACTTACGTATATAAAAGCAGACGCATCTCCTAAATAAATCAACATTCACAGTATGTGTGTGAATCCTTCTCTCCCAGGTCAGCTTCCTTCCATAACTACAGACATGGCATTCTTCTACTGGGGTAAAACGTGAAGCTAGAGAAGGCATTTAAACCCCAGAGCATTTGGGCTCAGAGAGTTGCTCTCTCTGATCCCTTGGAGGGAATGAATAAAACTTTATGGCCCCGACACCATGCTAGGTGCTGCGATAGAGCGAGAGCATGACTGGTCCTGCCCTAAGAGAGTGTATTGTCTAGCGGGTGGAGCAGACAGAACAGCAGACAATGATATAGCCTATAATACTAACACAAGGGAGCGTATCATCCAGATTTAGGAGAGCAGGGAGGGCTTCTCAGAAGAAGTGGCATATGATAAGACTGGAAGGATAAGGAGTTACCAAGGCTGGAAGTTGAGGGACATTCCAGGCAGAAAGACCAACATGCTGGAAGGCCTGAAGGTGAAAATATCCCAAGATATAGGAATTCAATGTGAGGGGAGCTAAGAGGGAGGAAGGGAGAGGTATAATGGAGGAGAGAATCAAAAGAGGAGACCAGAGTCATAAGGAGGAACAAGATAAAATAGAGCCTTTAAAAAAAAGCTTTCTTTAGAGTAATGGGGATAGGGGCCGGCCCCCTGGCCACGTGGCTAAGTTCGCGCACTCCTCTGCAGCAGCCCAGTGTTTCATCAGTTTGAATCCTGGGCATGGACATGGCACCGCTCATCAAGCCATGCTGAGGTGGCATCCCACATGCCACAACTAGAAGGACCCACAACTAAGAATATACAACTGATGTACCGGGGGGCTTTGGGGAGAAAAAGGAAAAAAATAAAATAAAATCTTTAGAGTAATGGGGATAGCTGCTGAAAAGTTTTAAGCAGGAACACGGAATGCTTCCATTTGTATCTTAGAAAGAGCACTCTGGCAGCACTGAGAACGAATTGGTGGAGGACAGAGTGAGCAAGACTTGCAGAAAGGAGACAAGCTGGAAGATCCTTGCAGTAATCCAGGTAAAGGACAACGGTGGACTGACATTGAGTAAGAAGCTATGAGGATGGAGAAAAGTAGATGGACTTGGAGAAATATTTGGAAGCTAGGGGTCAACAGGAGTTGATGATGGATGGACTGTGGAGGGTGAGGTAGATGGAGGCAAGAATGACTCATATTTGGGGTTCAGGCAACCAGGAAGAAGGCAGAGCCCCTCACTGAGACAAGCAACATGAGCAGAGAAGGTAGGATGAGGAAGACGAGTTCAAGGCCTTGCTCCACATCACTAAACTCTCACCAGTATGCTCTTTCCTCTTGACTCCTTGCCTTTCACCTCAGCCCCTGACCAGTTTCCCAACCTAAATGAATCTAATCGTTGGCTTCTCCACTCCTGCTCCTGAAAAGCTTGCTCTCAACATCTAGAAAAATTCCCTTACTTGTTCACATGGACCCTGCCATTGACCTTGTGGATTTTACCCCGAGTTGGGCTCTCAAAGCTCTAGTATTAGCTCCTTTTCCACCCCACCTGTCACCAGGTAGCAGTTTCGAATCTTCTCTACTCTCCCCAGGTCACTGCTTCTTCTAACAACTGTTCTAACCCAGTGGTTCTCAAAGTGTGGTTCCTGGACCAGTGGCATCAGCAACCCCTGGGAACCTGTTAGAAAATGCAAATTTTGGGGCCCCACTCAAATCAAACTCTAGGGATGGGGCCCAATATTTGGGGTTTTCACAAGCCTTCAAGCTTAAGAACTACTGTTCTAATTTATGGGTCAGACTTTTTCTCCTGAAGAACTTGGCCTGAGTCCCCCCCTCCTCCTGTCCCTGCATCCTTAATTCTTGAGGCCCTGCAAGCCCTGTCCTTGGTTCTCTTCCCAAGTAATCTAGTTTTCTCCCAAGGACTCCAGAACTCTCTTTCCAACAATCTACTCAACATCTTCACCTGGATCTCCTCAAACATAAATCCAAACCAAATTCTTCTTCTCCAACCCACCATCTAAGCCTACTCCATCTTTCATATTTTTCTCCTGACTGATTTCACTTTTTAGTTAATGGCATCACCTCCCAGCTCCCAGGCTGGAAATCTCCAAATCTTCTCCCACCCCTTCCCCTCACCTCAGAGATCCCTTCAATCCACCAGCCTTTATATTACATCTTGCCACGTCTTTTGCTATCTGCTCCCATCTATTCCATAGGCCTTCAGTCTGCCCACAGTCCTCTAGCATACCATCTCCATCATCTTCTTAAAAAGAAAACAGTTAAACAAGGTATATCCCGCTTTTTAATTTTCAATGGCCAAGTATTCAGGAAGGATTATTATGGGAATATCTTTAATATTTAAGTTGGCCATATCTAAACAAGTAATAGGAAAGGTCTTCCCAGAAGGGCAATCACATAATGAGTGCCCAGCAGACACTTAGGTCTTTGTATACATTATTGCTAGTCCTATGGGCAGCCCTTCACGGAAGGCATGTCTTCATTTCAAAGATACTGAAGTTCAGAGAGATGTGGCTTGCCCAAAGCCACATAGCTAGCGAGCGGAAAAGCTAAAATTTCATCCCAGACCTTTTTCTCTTATCCCACCCTGCTGCCTCATTCTGTATGACTCCAGTCTTATATTCATGATGTCTACTATCAGCAAGCCAAGTTCAGTGCTTGGTTTAACTTCATTTCCAGTCCAATGCCAACATTAAGTAAGCTTAACCAAGCATTCTGGTCTCTTAATTTGCAACACTAACACTCTAATGAACCACAGACATTTCTTCTTTCCTTACAGATTTTTTTTAAACATCATAGCAGTCAAAAAAAAAAAAAAATCGGGGGGCTGGCCCCGTGGCCGAGTGGTTAAGTTCGCGCGCTCCGCTGCAGGCGGCCCAGTGTTTCGTCGGTTCGAATCCTGGGCGCGGACATGGCACTGCTCGTCAGACCACGCTGAGGCAGCGTCCCACATGCCACAACTAGAGGAACCCACAACGAAGAATACACAACTATGTACCGGGGGGCTTTGGGGAGAAAAAGGAAAAAATAAAATCTTTAAAAAAAAAAAAAAAAAAAATCAGGAAATGTCTGACCCTGACTCACAGGATAATGTTGTGCTTTGCTCTGGGATGGAGCAGGAAGAAATCCTTCATGTAATTACCTGGGCTGGCTCCCAGCCGGCCCACGACTCACAGTGGTGTATTATGCTTACGTATAAACACTAGGTAGTTTCTTCATCACCCCAGATCGGTGCCAACTTATAAAAGGTAGAAGAAGGTAAATTGAGGATGAGTCTATAAAGAAGTGAAGAAGAATAAAGATAGTTCAATTACATTTTTTTCCTGTTGCTCTGTATTACCCTGATTCTTGCAGGCAAACCGTTACCTCTTTAGAGAAAATAGGAAAAGAGAATAAGAGGCACGTATGTTTTCCCGTCCTATAAATCGGTACAAATGAGAACGACTCAAGATAAAGAAAGCATCTTTTATAGGTTTATTGGTCCATTACTTTAAGTTAATTGAGGTAAAGAAACCTTTTTAAATTCACAAGCTAATAGTTTATCAAGCAATACAAATTCTTTTGTTTACCTCAAAATGTAATACTAATCCCATAGTAAACAACAGACAATTTTTATACACAGATATATGAAAAAAAGTGGACAAAAACCTCGTGCCAGCATCAAAAATGCAACAAAACTTTTTTTTTCTTTTTACAATCTCTGGGTTCCATAACAAGGAAAACATAGATGACATTCTTTTTAAAGTTTGGTGGCTTGATGAAACAAAGACTCGAATCTGTCAATAAATCCCTTTCTCCTCGACACCCATTCTCCAGAGCATTTGTTTTTCACAGCTTTTGATTCGGCATAATGGCAGCATGGCGAGAAGAGAACACATCTACACGGAGAACTTCATCGATACCCCAGAAGGTTTTTAAAAAATTTCAAATGTAAAGGATGATTTCTAAAAATAAGAAATACAGTCCATCATTTGGACAGGACCTAAGCAAGTTTTTCTCTCTCTTTCAAGAGTTAAAATACAAGTTAGAAAGTTTGCTGGCAGTTTAGTTCATGGGAATCTACCAGATGTGCGTCATCTCTCAAGGCATTCCCAACTCAGACACCAAGGGAACAGGCACACAGAAGTACAAGGGACAGGGTGTCTACTGGACTGGACCAAAACCACAGGGGTGTCCAGGTGAATGGTGTTGACTGTTAAGAGCTGCTGGTCTGTTATTTGGTGAAGGCCCAGCTGACACAGGCATCGTTCTGTCATACTGATTCACATTTTTGTTTGCAATCTACTTTCCTCTCCCCATTTCCAGAGTGAGGAAAAAGCAATCTCTGTTTCTTCCTCCCAGTATCATTTGTGAATGGAGGGTTGGTCTTGACTGTGAACCAGTCCGTCATACGGGGGTGTTGACAGGGGCGCCCTGCTCTGACCCAGCCTACAGGGAGCCCAGAGTCACCTGGGGAGGGCGGCGCTGCTGGGCGAGGTGCATGTGCCACACCCAATCACTGGTTTTAATAGTACAAGCTCTGTTAAAATAGACTAAATTATGTGAGTCAACACAACATGCTTTATGTTTTTGGCATTTCAACCTGTGGAGCATTTCTATCCAACATATGCTGCTCTGAAGCCCCCACAGTATGCTTTCAAAAGCTGTTCTGCAGAATCAGAGTAAACCTTTAATATTGTCATAATCTATAGAGTTCCTTATAGCTATGTGATTTGTCAATGCTGATACCATACATCCTCTACAATCAAAAGCGTGCCAAAAGGCACTAAAACACTTTAAAACAAAAAAAGGTTTTGTGGTCCCTGTGTTTCCTTACATTATCAAAAATATCATTTGGCAATAGCAATACTTAGCTTTCTCCTCCCAAAAGGCAGCCCTTATTATGAACCTCACTTTGTTTGTTTCTTTGAGAGGACTGAGGACCGGCTATGTTAGACCTCTGGTACTGAAGCTGAACAACTGGCTACATTTCTAAAAACTTCCTATCCAGAACCTAAAAGACACTAGCTGAAGAATAAGGCATATTAATAGGTGTTGACAGATTCTCAAAAAGTTGAGTTAGGCTTTTAACAGTCTCTGGCATTTTTGAAAAGTCTGGATTTGTTGATTTTCAAGTGCTAAACACACAGAATGTTTACATTTGAGACAAATATCTTATTGGTTTGTTAAAGTTATTTTTTCAAAGCACTTATTTATAGCCTATCTGTAGTAGTAAAAACTATCAGGATTACATATTTTTCTGCCACACAGAAGGGGTTAGACAGCCATACCCAGAAAGCATTTCAAACACATATGATTAAGAACAGCCAAACCCCCTGCAACAAAGTGCCCCCCGCAACCTTTCTAATGCACACAGCCCTGTGCATGCTCTGATCTGTGCAACTACGGGGAGACCAGGCATCCTTCAAACAAAAAGCTACCCGTCTATCAGGTGGGTTGATGAAAAAGCGGGTTTCTGGTTTATTCACTGATATAAACCACAAGGAAGAGGAGAACAACTCCAACACACCCAGCTCAATCTGTAAGTCTGGCCCAAGGGATGACATTTTCCTCAAATTTACTGGTAAATGCCACCTGCCATCTGAAAGGAAAAAACATAAGAAGTGAGAGGGGATGCCCAACCTGTTGCCATCTTGAGCACTTTTCAAAGTGAGAAGGCAACTCAAATTCCCAACATAATGTCATAAATAGGTCAAAGCAGCATTACCCCAGCCTTATAATTAGATTACCCAGTTTCCACAGGCCTTGAAAGTATGCATCTGGGAAGGTGGGGTCCAGGATTGGCGCACCCTTCCATGACCACAGGCAGCCCATCTTCTGAGCAGACACAGCCTTTACGGCAGCCAGAGGAGAGCCCAGTGCTAACCCAACCAAAGACCCAACCAGATGAGGCTAACACAGACCTACAAGGTCGCTCTACACCTTACTCTCTCCACTCTCTCAGGAGAGTGCAGAGAATGACTATTCTGCAACCCAATGAATGGCATCAAAACAGAGCCAGGTGCCCGTTGATTTCAATGTTATCAACGGCAGGACCAAGTCACACAAACTCTGGGTGTTTCTTGGGCTGACACCATCCCAAGAGAGAAACCCCACTTGCAGACTGCCACACGGCCATCACACCCTCTTCTAAGGCAGAACTTCTGTCGTCCCATCACTAAAGGCAGACTCACAAGAAATGTGCAGCAAGTGTGCACTTAATTTCCTCATGTGGATGGCAGCTGCAAAAGCACATTCAATTCAACATGTAGAACACACTCCGAGTGTGGCTTAAATTTGGCATAAAGATCAACTTCTGTTACATTCACCACAGTCCCCAGAGTCATGCTGATTTGTTCAATGAGCAGCACAGTGAAATACGAGCCAATCACCTCCATAATCGCACTTAGCAGAGTTCACCAGGAATCACTATGAAGTCTTATTAAAGGATAAAACCCAACCCCAAACCTGGCTATGTAAGATGTCCCCTCCTCGATTAGGAGCAGTGGTTCCTTGCTTGGAGCAGGGTAGCCTAGAATTTTCCTATAGATCCAGCACATGACAAGGAAGAACAGTGTCTGTACCTGCCACAAATCACAACTGTTCTCTTCAACATCATGTGCATCTCTGAAATCTGCTCAGTTTCTAGAATTCTCTCTTCTGCCTTAGCCTGGATTTTTAACCTGGGTGAATGGAACCTTCTACTTTCCAGGCTCAGAGGCAGGCAACAGGGATGACTTTCCATCACTGCCATGTGCTCAATCCTCAAAACCTGTCCATGTCTGTCCGCCTGAGGTAGGGCACATCCTCAAGCAAAAATCTCCTGGAAAATAAATACAAGAGAGGGGTCAGCGGTCTCAGCACCAGGACTTTGTGGGGCCAAGAAGGATAGGATGACGAAGCCTCTACGAGGCAGGCTTTGGCACAGAAGTCTCCGGGTTACACTTCTCATGGGGAATCACCTCTGTGCTGATGGAGGTGAAGAGGTGAATGCTTGGGGCTGCTGACCCTCAGGGGCCCGAGGGAGCCATCGGGGTAGGAAGGACTGGAGAACCTCCTTCACTGCCTTCTGTCACCTCATCACATGCCAGCCTGAAGTAAGGGACAAGGGTCCCTTCTCTGGAAAGACCATTACTCCAAGGAAATCTAACATACACCGCTTTTCCCAGCTCTGCTATCAATGGCACGCTGGAGGGCAGTTGGCCTTGTTCCAGCTCTCTCTGCTGTTTTAAAGCACTTGCGGACCAAACGAACAGAGAAAGACAAAATCCTAAGGTGTCTGAATCCCTTCAAAACCAGTCTTCTGCCTCCAACACTGTAAGGGAATAACTGTGTACCTGCTCCCTTCCCCATATGTCCCAGGATGGAACCTGATGACTTTTTTGAAGGGCTGCCTTCTTTCCCAACTAAGCCTTAAACAGGAATGTCCCTGGGCTTTGGCAATTAGCAGCTGACTAGATTCTAGTCTTCCTGTAACTCTTCCCACAGTTCTTTCCAAGTATATGTTACACTGGACAACATTTTTAAAGCACATATTCCACAAGGCAAGGCTTCACACATTCCCAAAGATGAGCATTCGCTGCTGGGTCAGTCTAGTGTCTTCTGCCAAATATCCATAGAAGGCCACCAACCCACGACTAGATACCCACCGCAACTCTATCAGCAGGCTGTCAGGCTGGATCTGGACATCCGGACTCACAGCAACATGATGGTTTAGAGGTAGAATGAAACACTGAGTCACCACTCGGCGTAGATGGACTGTTTTTACCTTCTGCTTCAATGAATGTTTCTAACTGTACCAAACTGAAAATTCACGACAAAGGACTTTAAATGGCACGAGAGGGTCTAACAGTGCAGGCAAGTACCAACTGATATAAAATTATAATTTAAACTGTGACTTTTTCAAACATGATGAAACAGAACCAAACTGTTCTGTGCCATCCGATTGCTGCCCCCACAGCATCAGAGCTGCGGCTGAGACAAGGTCGACCCTGCAGTGTGGAGGGGAATGAAGTGACTTCAACAGGCTGCACGTTGACCGGTATTTGCAAATTAACTTGCGTATGCAGCAGCATCTCAGCACAGCTGTTTCGTTAAAAAAAAAAAAAAAAATACTACCGTTTATTTGAGGCTCAGACTGATAATTTTATAGGGATGAGCCACAATGAAAGAACACAAATATGACCTATGCAGCTTCATTTCAGGAGGGAAAAAAAAATGAGTTGGAAGATTGGAAGACAGATCCTCTTTGTCTGTTAGTTTTGTGTCGATTTGAAAAGAAAACCTGGTAATAGTTTGAAATGAAGACTTTAGAAGCAGCCAGCAGTCCCCAGGGATTGGGCTGCAAATGGAGGAGATCTTAGCTTAACTTCTAGAAGCAAAGAGTTTGCTGGTGCACTTGTCATCTCTGAGGCCCATCCAGATACTGACTTTTCTTCCTGACCAGGAAATATCGAAGGTTAAAGCACTTCATGTAGAACATTCACATTGAGTTTACAAAATCTCGACTGTGTCATAACAACATACCAGCCTCTCACCAAAAGGTTGCCCAAACATTCAGTGGACATAGTAGGAAACGTGAAACTAGGACTTTTTGGTGAGGTAAAGGCAAATTGCACAAAGCAGACGTGGCAGGTGGGCTTGGTATATACCCACTGATCTCAACAACTGGGGAGCTACTCTGACTTCAAGACGATAAGATATTTCCAAACAGGCCTAATCTCTACTCTAATGATATTTAACAAGGGAAAGAAAAACATTGAAGAACTTCACAGAGAAAAATGCACCTTTTTTCATTTTACACAAAAACAGGTTCAAATCTACTGCATTCTAGTGTCAGAAACAAGTTTGGGGAGCACTGCCCCCCGCCCCCAGCTTACCAAGGCATCGCCTAAGGACAAGGGCGCTGGCTTGCCTGCTCTAGCATGGATACATATAGACACTGATTTAAATGGTCCTGTACGAACTGGAAACCATAAAACAGGTGTCGCTCATCACAAGCAGGCGGCAGGTTACACTCACAGCTGTAGGCCACAGTACATTAAGGACTTCCCACGGAGGTGCCAACACCTCCTTCTAGGCTGAGACCAGGCAATGCCCATGGAGGTCGATTCCAGAGCCGCCATGTATCCACAGAAAGCAGGACTGCCTTCCATTCAGGCCTTCCTCACGGCCTTGAAAAGCAGGACCCGGGTTCTCGCCCACAACAGCTAACTCTGCTGTCCCAAAACAGGAAACTGTAATGAGATGTCAGAATGTCAGCTGAGGGTTGTCTTGTCCCTCAGGTTCAAACCTTCGTAGTGTTCCGTTTAATAGGTTCCTTCACAACACAGAGGTATGCTGCTTCTGTGGGAGATGATCACAGCCTTACAGACTCCACCAAGGAATAAATACTAATTGAAAACAACTGTTGGACACAGGAAGGGGTGTAAAGGAAAGTAATACACAAAGGAGAGATGTTTCTGTGGTTGTTTTCCCAGTGCCACCTCTCTGGCACAGCAGGGACATTCCGGTGTGCGTGCCATGCCCTGCGTAGGCAGAAAAGTCTCTGTCCCACGAAGGAGCTTACTTGGCCTCTTGCTTCTCCTGCAGTAGTGGAATGATCGACTCCCACGCCATGAGGCACTGAAAAGATAACACATGCACACAGGATGAGCGTCAAGTTTCAGATTCCGGGGTCAGCTTCTTAATTCTGCTCTGATCCACCCTTTCATTGTCAATCCTGCTGGTCACCTTTGTCTGATCACGCCTACCTGTATTATCCCTAACTGTCAGAAACAAGGGAGCTAACAGGTGTTTGTTTTGAATACGTCACCTCGACCTCTACAAAAGATAAAAGCATCTCTACAAGGCCTAAATGCATTGCCCAGTGAGCGGAACGGTAGTCACTGAAAGAAATTCTTTTCCTTCAAAAAGCAGAAAAAGACCAGGCTGCAAACCTTTGATGAGGCCCTGGGTTCCCAGCCAGGATGGAGACGCTGCTCCAGGTGTGGGTGGTGCTTGCATAAGCACGTAAATCACATTGGAATGGGCCAGCCACCTGACTCAGAGGGGGCGGAAAACTCACTCTTCTTTACCAACCTCAGATTGGCTTGTATGGGTCAGACCTGGATTTCCCAACAGGAAAAAGAGGGGACGGGAACTCCATATTTATTGAGATTTATTATGTCTAAACACTGCTATGTATTTTACAGCCACTATCGCTCATCCTCACAACAATTCTATGGAGTAGAATTATTATTATTTATTACACACACGCACACATATTTCATAGATGGGGAAAATGAGACCCAGAGAGGTTAAATAACTTGCCCAAGATACACAGCTAGTAAGCGGCAGAGCTTATGATTCCAAAACGGATATTCTTTCCACTACATCAGTCCCCTTTCATTCCAGATCCTTGTGAAGAACCAAGAACCTGGAAGACTCTGGCACTCTCCTCTGAGAGCACCCTGCTTAGCAGAAAGGATCCTCCCTTTGAGCAGTCTTGTGCATAAAGGGAAGGACAGAAGAACCACACAAGCCTTTCTTTGAAACAGCCACGGAGCAGAACTTTGCACTGGGTCATTTGGGGAAGAGTTCTCAAGAGGTGGAGGAGAGAGGCATCCTTAGGTCAAGCCGGGGAGGGGAGTGGTGAAATCGCTCCCTGCTTCTTTCCCTGGTGACTCTGAAGTTGGAGAAGAAGCCAGACTCAGACCCTGCCCTACATAAGGAAGCCTGGGGAGCCTCAAGGAGCTGGCTTTCAGAGAGAGACCCAGTGCAGGAGTCGGTGGCATTCTGGGTCCTGCTGTCTCCCTAGGCCAGCATCTCAAATCTAGAAGGGTCCTTCAATGTTGGCCATGGGGAACCAAGGCCATATCAGCTTTCCTCTCAGTCCTCAAATGCTCAAGCTTTTTCCTACCTCAGGGCCCTTGCATATGTTGCTCCCTTTGCCTGGTGTACTTGTTCCTTAAGTCCTTGTCTCTGAGACTCAGATGAAATTTTACTTCCTCAGATTGGCCTTTCCTGCCCACTCCACTGGCCCTCTCCCATCTCTAGTCTAAATTATGCCCCCAGTATTTCCTCCCTCAGTTTCCTATTCTTTTCCTGTAGAGCACATACCTCACTGTGAAGTGCCGGGATTCTTGGATTAACATGTATCCTCCACTAGACTGAGGACTCCTTACGGCAGGAGTCCTGCTGTTTTGTTTACCAATGTATACCCAGTCCTTCGCATACAGCAAGTGCATAAAAAGCATTTTTTTAATATATGTAGGAGCCAAGATGAGGCCCCAAGACAGTGACCCTGTTTGTGGTATAGAGGGGAGACTACTAAATATGGATAAATGACCTGGGTTTCAGTGCTGGGACCAGGGCCTTGGGAAGGCTGGCATTAATCACCAAGGAATGATGGACACATCCGATTGAGTTGGCGTTGGTGTAGTGGGAAGGCTGTTGAACAGTGGAGGGAAGGTGAAGGCATCAGGGAAGGAAGTACCATTTACTGAGTACCTACCACGTGCCAGGCATGTTCTAAGCACTCAGGTACGCCTTATTTCATTGTGGCTTCACAAACATTCAGTGGAGAAGAATCACTCCCATTATACAGATGAAGAAACAGAGGCACGCTGCCTATGGGTGCAGTCACTAGAGGAATGAGGCCTTGACCTCACATGGAGTGATCTTCTCATCTTTGGGCAGTCAGGACTGTTCTCGAGGACACATGGCCCCTGTCCCCACCACTTTCAGTATGCGAGAGTGGGAATTTTCAGATTTGTGAACCTGGTAGAGCTGAATCTGATCCTTGTACAGTCACTCAAAGCTGTATAACCTTGGGCAGAGTTTTAAAACCTTGCTGAGTCTCCAGTTCTTCAGCTTTGAGAATTATAAAACCCAAGCGACAGCCTTACGGTGAGGGATAAATGAGATGACATGCGTATCCAGCCCAGGCACACAGCAGGGGCTGCATAAAAACAGTGTGGAGAAAAGGAGTCTGCCACCTTTCTCTTTCCCCTCTAAAAGAGTCCTTCCTACGACCTGACAAGTAAGAGCTATTCCATGACTGTCTTCCTTAACCCTCCTCCAAGTAAAGATGCAGACATACTGCCTCTGAACAGCAGCCAGAGCCATCAAAGCCTTTGAAAAAGATGGATTCCTCTAGCTTGGGAGGGGGACATGTTTCTAGAATTGTGGTGGGAGTAGCCAAGTGAGTGTTTGTTCAGCCTGATTTCAAGTCTACAGGTTACCTGTTGAATTGTGAGCAGGCCATTGTTCACCTATAACTAAGCTTTTAAGGAATATTAGGATTCCTTAACAGAAATGATTTAAGTTGGATAGGCTAGGAGCAAACTTTGACTGAGGAGACTGGGCTGTAGCTTGATGGGAGCCGTGTGTTTTTGTGTGGGGTGTGTGTTGGGGGTGCTTAACCTGAATCCAGAGATCAAGGGGATTCATGAAAAAACCGCTTTTAACAGTTTTCCTTTATAATCCTACATACCTTTATTTTATGTATTTAAAAACAGTCTTTTTAAAAAAACAAACAGTATTTTGATAAGGGGTCTAGAGGCTTCAGCAGACAACCAAAGGGTCCATGGCACAATGAAAGTGAAGAACCCCTACACGCAGAACCACAGACAGCTTAAAGCAACCCCCAAGCCTCCATTACTGGGGGCATCCCTGTGCTAAGGGCCTGACTGACTGGTGGAAGCAGGCAGCTGGCAGGACCAGAGGGCATGACAGATAAAACTGCTGCTTCCATCAGCAGCGTGTGCAAGTGAAACCTCTGTGGGCACCCAGGGGGCCTCTGCTTCCAAACTCAGCACAGCAGGGAAGGACATGCAGGGATTGCTAAGACTAAACACATAAAATTAGGGAAGGAGATGGGACTGGCAGGATTGTCTCTGGGTCTGGATTTCCGGCAGGTCCTTGTGAAAGGCTGTGGCTATTAGAAATGCTTCCTTAACGGGAGGTCTGTGGGGGACTGTGTCAGGATGGCAGCGTAGGCAGACTCTGAACTCACCTCTTCCCAGGGACACAACAAATTTACAACTACTCCTGGAACAATTACCCCTGAGAGAGAATTGAAAATTTGATAAAAAGAACCCCTACAACTAGGGACAGTGCTGACTGAGGTGGAAGGGGCAGAAATTCCTTTCTGGAGAGAAAAAAACGCCACCTTTGCGAGCTGCGGTGCCTCACAGCCCGCTGGGAGCAATCCTAAGGCATGAAGCCTTCCCTGGAGGAGCAGGGGATCTGAGTGGGGGAGTTTTACTGCTATAAGCAGCTTTTGGACTCAGCACAACCGAGACGACTGTCACAATATCTGGCTTTGCTGTCTACTAACAACAACGAGGAATACCCCCAGAAAAGCTATGGGACACAAGGGGGGGAAAAAGCCTGCTGTTAAAGGGCCCACATACAAATTCACCTGTTTTAGAAAGCTACCTGAAATCACCAGAATGAAAGGTGCACAGTCCTTTGGTGAAAAGAGACTCACACCTAATAGGCTCTGGATACATCTCAGTGAGAGGTAAGACCCCTCCAGGGACTGAGACGTTGGCAGCAGCCATTGTTGTGACTAGCACAGGTGTGCTGACACAGATGCTGGCAGACACCGTTGGTATTCTTCCCCTGGCCTGATAGGCCAAGGTCTGCCCCATGCACTAGAGTACCAATTTAATCCAGCTCAGCCAGAGCAGGCAGCCCACCCGAGGGACTGGCTCCACCCAACAGCAAGCTCTCAGGCAACTTATGGGCCCACATAGGTGGGGTGCCAGGAACCTCAGCAGCCAGGTGATTGGTTCTGCCTCTGTGGGGTAGGGCATGTGTGAGGGGTGGGCCTGCACTGGTGGAGCGTGGGGCCTCTGCAGTGGGGCAACTGGGTCTGCCTCAGTGGATTGGGGAGCACACTTGAGGCAGGACTTTGTTGAAGGGATGTGTGGCCCTGTGGGGAGTGGGGCTTGTCAGCTGCAGCAGACTTGTGATTCCCAAACAGCCACATACGGGATCGGGCCCACCTTCCAAAGCCTGAAACAACAGGGTACTCCCATGCCTGGGGCTGGCCCCCACACAGCAGGAATCCTGAGAGAGCTGACAACAGCCTTGCAGGCTGGAGGCCTACAGAAATTGTAAGCCCCTGAATCTAGCAACCAGTCAGGCTGGGAACCTACTCACTTAACAGAAAAATTGCAACAGGAATGGGCTATTAGACCTTGCAGCCAACTGTGCTGGGGCTCCCCAGGCCCGATTAAGTGACTGCAGGATCCATAGCAGCCACACACAGCTGAGCATTGCAACTAGCTGCCTAGGGGGACAGCCTAGCCTCCCTGGGCACCTGCAGCAAGAGCAACCCTGCCACAAAAGGAGGACATATGTAGCCCACACAGGGGTCACTCCTGGAACATCTGGAACTGGTGATGAGAGGGAAGCACACTGCTGGGCCTCATAAAGCATCTCTTACATAACGCCACCTCTCCAAGATCAGGAGACATAGCTGACCCACATAATACACAGATATAAGCACAGAGAAAGAAGCAAAATGAGGAGACAAAGGAATAGGTTCCAAGTCAGGAAACAGGACAAAACTCCAGAAAAAGAACTAAACAAAAAAGAAATAATCTACCTGACAAAGAGGTCAAACAAAAAGTCATAAAGATGCTCACTGATCTTGGGAGAAGAATGGATGCACTCAGTGAGAACTTCAACAATGAAGTGGAAAATACAAAAAAGAATCAATCTGAAATGAAGAATACAATACTAGAAACAAAAAATTCACTAGAAGCATTCAATAGCAGAGTAGATGATACAGAAGAATGTATCAGCAAGGTGGACGAAACACTAGAGGAAATCACCCAAGCTGAACAGATAAAAGAAAAAATAATTTAAAAGAATGAGGATGGTCTAAGGGACCTCTGGGACAGCATCAAGCACACTAACATCCATGTTATAGGTGTCCCAGAAGGAGAAGCGAGACACAAAGGGGCAGAGAATCCATTTGAAGAAATAATAGCCGAAAACTTTCCTAACCTAAGGAAGGAAACAGACATCCAGGTACAGGAATCACAGAGAGCACCAAATAAGATAAACCCAAAGAGGCCCACAACAAGATACATTATAAATAAAATGTCAAGAATTAAAGATAGAGAATCCTAAAAGCTGCAAGAGAAAGGCAACAAGTGACAAACAAAGGAAACTTCATAAGGCTATCAGCTGACTCCTCAGCAGAAACCTTACAGGCTAGAAGGGAGTGGCACAACATATTTAAAGTGCTGAGAGGAAAAAGCCTACAGCTAAGAATACTCTCTCTGGCAAAGTTATCAGTCAGAATGGAAGGAGAGATAAAGAGTTTCTCAGACAAGCAAAAACTAAAGGAATTTATCACCAAGAAACCAGCCTTATAAGAAATGCTAAAGGGGCTTAATTAAGTGGGAAAGAGAAGACCACAAATAGGAATAAGAAAATTGTTTTTTTAAAGGCAATAAAATCACTGGTAAAAGCAAATATACAGTAAAGGTAGCAGATCAACCACCTATGAAGACAATATGAAGATGAAAAGACAATTTCCATGATAAGGGGGTAACGGATACACATGCACAAAAACGGAGGTTAGATATGATATCAAAAACATAAAATGTGGGAGGAGGAGAATAAAAGAGTAGAGTTTTTTTAGCAAGAGGTCAAACTAAAGAGACCATCAGCTTAATATAGATTGCTATATACATAGGTTATGATATATGAACCTCACAGTAACCACAAACCAGAAACCTATAATAAATACACAAATAATTAAGAGAAGGGAACCCAAACATAACACTAAAGAGAGCCATCAAAGCACAAGGGAAGAGAGCAAGAGAAGAAGAAAGGAATAGAGAAGAACTACTAAAACACAGAAAAAAAAGTAACAAAATGTTAAAAAGTATATACTTATCAATATATACTTTAAATTTCAATGGACTAAATACTCCAATCAAAAGGCATAGGGTGGCTGATTGGATAAACAAACAAGACCCATATATATGCTGCATACAAGAGACACCCTTCAGACCTAAAGACACTCACAAATTGAAAGTGAAGGGATGGAAAAAGACATTTCATGCAAATGGCAAAGAAAAGAAAGCTGGGGTAGCAATATTTATATCAGACAAAATAGACTTTAAAACAAAAACTATAACAAGAAGGGCACCTCCTAATGATAAAGGGAACAATCCAACAAGAAGATATAACACTTGTAAATATCTATCCACCCAACATAGGAGCACCTAAACATATAAAGCAATTATTAACAGACATAAAAGAAGAAATAGACAGTAACACAATAATAGTAGGGGACTTTAACACTCCACTTGCACCAATGGATAGATCATCCAAACAGAAGATCAATAAGGAAACACTGGCCTTAAATGACACATTAGACCAGATGGACTTAGTAGATATATACAGAACATTCCATCCAAAACCCACAGAATACACATTCTTTTCAAGTGCACATGGAACATTCTCCAGGACAGATCACATATTAAGCCACAAAACAAGTCTAAATAAATTTAAGAAGACTGAAATAATACCAAGCATCTTTTCTGACCACAACAGTAGGAAACTAGAAGTCAACTACAGGAAGAAAATCAGAAAAGCCACAAATATGTGGAGATTAAACAAAATGCTACTGAACCACAATTGGGTCAATGAAGAAATCAAAGGAGAAATCAAAAAATACCTGGAGACAAATGAAAATGAAAATACAACATGCCAAAATTTATGGGATAGAGCAAAAGAGGTTCTAAGAGGGAAGTTTATAGCAATATAGGTCTACCTCAACAAACAAGAAAAATCTCAAATGATCTAACAGTGCCCCCAAGAGAACTTGAAAAAGAACAACAAAGAAAGCCCTAAATCAGTAGAAGGAGGGAAATAATAAAAATCAGAGCAGAAATACATGAAACAGAAGCTAAAAAAGAAAATAGGAAAAAAATCGATGAAATTAAGAGCTGGTTTTTTGAAAAGATAAATAAAATTGACAAACCTTTAGCGAGCTTCACCATGAAAAAAAAGAGAGAAGGCTCAAATGAATAATATCAGAAATGAAAGAGAAGAAATTACAACCAACGCCACAGAAATACAAAAGATTATAAGAGAATACTATGAAAAGCTATACACCAACAAATTGGATAATCTAGAAGAAATGGATAAATTCTTAGAATCATACAACCTTCCAAAACAGAATCAAGAAAAAATAGAGAATTTGAATATACCAATCACCAGTAAGGAGATAGAAACAGTAATCAAAAACCTCCCTCGAAAAAAACAGTCCACGACCAGAAGGCTTCCATGGTGAATTCTACCAAACATTCAAAGAAGACTTAATACCTATCCATCTCAAATTCCTCCAAAAAATTGAAGGTGAGGGTAAGTTTCCTAACTCATTCTATGAAGCCAACACTACCCTGATACCAAAACCAGACAAGGACAACACAAAGAAAGAAAATTACAAGCCAATATCACTGATGAACATGATGCAAAAGTCCTCAACAAAATACTAGCAACTTGAATACATTAAAAAGATCATACACCATGATAAGGGGGATTTACTCCAAGGACGCAGGGATGGTTCAACATCTGCAAATCAATCAACATGATACACCACATTAACAAAATGGAGAATAAAAATCATATGATCATCTCAATAGATGCAGAGAAAGCATTTAACAAGATACAGCATCCAATTATGATAAAAACTCTGAATAAAATGGGTATAGAAGGAAAGTACCTCAACATAATAAAGGCCATATATGACAAATCCACAGCTAATATCATTCTCAATGGAGAAAAACTGAAAGCTATCCCCGTAAGAACAGGAACCAAACAAGGATACCCACTTTCACCACTCTTATTTAACATAGTATTGGAAGTCCTAGCCAGAGCAATCAGGCAAGAAAAAGAAATAAAAGGAATCCAAATTGGAAAGGAAGAAGTGAAATTGTCACTATCTGCAGATGACATGATTTTATATATAGAAAACCCTAAAGAATCCACCAAAAAACTTCTAGAAATAATAAGTGAATATAGTAAAGTTGCAGAATACAAAATCAACATACAAAAATCAGTTGCATTTCTATACACTAACAACAAAACAGCAGAAAGAGAAATTAAGAATACAATCCCAGTTACAATTGCAACAAAAAGAATAAAATACCTAGGAATAAATTTAACCAAAGAGGTGAAAGATCTGTACACTGAAAATTATAAAACATTGTTGAAAGAAAGTGAAGATGACACAAAGAAATGGAAAGATATTCCATGCTCTTGGATTGGAAGAATTAACATAGTTAAAATGTCCATACTTTCTAAAGCAAGCTGCAGATTCAATGCAATCCCTATCAAAGTTCCAATGACATTTTTCACAGAAATAGAACAAAGAACCCTAAAATTTATATGGAACAACAAAAGACCCCAAATAGCTAAAGGAATTCTGAGAAAAAAACACCAATCTGGAGGTATCACACTCCCTGATTCCAAAATATACTACAAACCTACAGTAATCAAAACAGCATGGTACTGGGGCCCGCCCAGTGGTGCAGCAGTTAAGTTCACATGCTCCACTTCAGCGACCCAGGATTCACTGGTTTGGATCCCGGGTATGGACCTACGCATCATTTGTCAAGCTATGCTGTGGCAGGCGCCCCACATATAAAGTAGAGGAAGATGGGCATGGATGTTAGCTCAGGGCTAGTCTTCCTCATCAAAAAGAGGAGGATTGGCAGCAGATTAGCTCAGGGCTAATCTTCCTAAAACAAAAAACAAAAATGACAGCATGGTACTGGCACAAAAAACCGACATACAGATCAATGGTACAGAATTGAGAGCCCAGAAATAAACCCACACATCTATGGACAGCTAATTTTCAACAATAGAGCCAAGAACATACAATGGAGAAAGGAAAGTCTCTTTAATAAATGGTATTGGGAAAACTGGACAGCCACATGTAAAAGAATGAAAGTAGACCATTATCTTACACCATACACAAAAATTAACTCAAAATAGATTAGAGACTTGAATATAAGACCTGAAACCATGAAACTTCTAGAAGAAAACATAGGCAGTACACTGTTCAACATCGGTCTTAGCAGCATATTTTCAAGTACCATCTGACTGGGCAAGGGAAACAATAGAAAAAAATAAACAAATGGGACTACATCAAACTAAAAAGCTTCTGCACAACAAAGGAAACCATCAACAAAATGAAAAGACAACCTAACAACTGGGAAAAGATATTTATCTGATATTTGATAAGGGGTTAATATCCAAAATATATAAAGAACTCATATGTCTCAACAACAAAAAAACTAACCACCCAATTAAAAGATGGGCAAAAGATCTGAACAGACATATCTCCAAAGAAGATATGCAGATGGCCAGCAGGCACATGAAAAGATGTTCAACATCACTAATTATCAGGGAAATGTAAATCAAAACTACAATGAGATATCACCTCACTCCCATCAGAATGGCTATAATTAACAAGACAGGAAACAACAAGTGTTGGAGAGGATGTGGAGAGAAGGGAACCCTCCTACACTGCTGGTGGGAGTGCCAACTGGTGTAGCCACTGTGGAAAACAGTATGGAGATTTCTCAAAAAATTAAGAATAGAACTACCATAGGATCCAGCTAGTCCACCACTGGGTATTTATCCAAAGAAAATGAAAACACAAATGTGTAAAGATACGTGCACCTCTATGTTCACTGCAGCATTATTCACAATAGCCAAGACCCGGAAGCAATCTAGGACCCCCATCAAGGGACAAATGGATAAAGAAGATGTGGTATATATACACAATGGAATACTACTCAGCCATAAAAAAAAATGATGAAATCTGGCCATTTGTGACAACCTGGAGGGAGCTTGAGGATATTATGCTAAGCAAAATAAGTCAGAGGGATAAAGTCAAATACCATATGATCTCACTCTTAAATAGAAGATTAAAACAACAACAAACAAACACATAGAGACAGAGATTGGAGTGGTGGTTACCAGAGGGGAAGGGAGGAGAGAGGAGGGGAAAGGAGTGACTAGGCACATGGGTGTGGTGATGGGCTGTAACTAGTCTTTGGGTGATGAACATGATGCAATCTATGCACAAATCGAAATATAATGATGTACACCTAAAATTTATATAATGTTATAAACAGTGTTACTGCAATTAAAAAGATAAATATAAATTTAAACATTTTTTTTAAAAAAAGAGGGCTGTGGTCTTGTCGACACACTCATTACCTTCTCATAATACTGGATGTTCTTGTCAGCCATTCCCATGAGCAGCTGCCGGAAGTCCTGCCTCTTGTTGTTCTGCCACCTATCCATGTCAGCTTTCAGATCAGCATTGAAACATTCCATCCGATCCTGACATTTCTCAACGTCTGCTGGCACCTGGAAGGCAGACACATAAACGGTATCTCACGCCTCGATCTTCTCTGTTGACACGTTTGTGCAAGAACAAATTATACATTAAAATGCCATAAACACACTCCCTCGTCTGGAAGCATTTGTTTGAAGGTAGCGGCTTGGGTTTTCAGGTCTAAGAAGGAATTCTGAACAAGGCTAAGCTGCCCCAAATCTTCAAATTCATCCAAGCACAACAGGGAATCATGGTGTAAACAGCCCCTTGTTGATAAACAGGAAGAAGAAACGTTGCAATTCAGAGTCATCTGTCTTTAGTTCCTTTCTTTTACCCATCCATACATAAAAATGTATGCAGATGGGAACGTGCAGCATTATTTGGTATTGCCCTGCCCTGTCTCTTGTGTCTCATAATGAAACTAGAAAAGACGGTTTTCCCAAATCATGTGAACTATTTCATTACTTGTGATGTTTGATAATGCCTACCCTCATTAGTGAGAGAATTAATTGCAACAGTGAGACTATTGACCAGCTTCCTCCTCTAAACCCCACGACACCAATAAACTGGAGACCTGTCCATGTACCCCCAGATAGCAGATAATCAAAAATGAAAGGTTAAAGTTAGGTAATTCTGGGCAAATGGGAGGAAAATTATTTATGCATGTCAAAAGAATCTGAAATACAAAGAAGAAAAATATAGCAGGCTATTTCAAGTTTTTCTTGAAGAAGTTTAGAAGACTTTCTCAAAATGGAACTATGTCACCTGAATTTCACAACTTTCACTTTGCTTTGGTGAGTTTCACCCACCCTATACAGCTAGAGAGAGAACGTCCAATAATATGAGAAGGTAATGGGACATGATTACCCTGGTTCCCAAAGAACAAAGCTAGCTTCTCTCCTAACTTAAGAGCTCCAGTGGGCCCTAATGGTGGCCAGGGCATCAACATGCCCAAAGCCGGGTCATTCACCTGCCAAATGCTTCGCAACGATGAATGAAGCCTTGTAATTTTGTGTGATCCCAAATGTTTCCAAGCTGTGGGTCACCATCAAGGTCAATCTCTACCAACCAAGGAAGTTTAAACCAAGGTCTTGTGGGCAAGGAGTCAACCCAGAAACACCAATAATGGTGAGGCCAAGCCTGAGGGAGCTGGACGCCTTCAGGGCTTCCAAAAGTGCCAAGAACACTTGGCCATCTGTCACCCAGACCATTTGGAGATGGCTGCAGTACACAGGAGCAAGGAAAGGGAAGCAGCCTAGGTGAGGGGATTCAAATGTGCCTGGCACAGGAACCAAGCTTGGGTGAGAAAAGGATGAATTGGAGAGAAAAATATAGCGAGGCATGCTGGGCAACTTAAAGTAAAGCAACTTTTCTTTTAAGAGGGGAAAAGAAGGCTTCTTCAAAGCACTTAAGCTTCTGGAAGGAAAAAAAAAAGACTTGACTCTTTCTTTGGGTGCCATGACTGAGGTCACTCTTGTCTTTCCCTGCTGGTTCACCCATTATTGTTGGCCACCCTGGGGGGAAGTGAAATAAAACAAGAATGCCCTGACTCAGCTTCCCCTGAGCCATTTACCCCCACAAACACCCAGTGAACCAGCCTTAACAGGCACCCAGCAAGCCAGTGTCTCCAGGCCAGCCTCATCTGAAGGCATAGCCCAGTTCCCTTATGCCTCTCCCAGACACTGCTCATTTTAGTATCTGGGTGAAAGTGCCTAGGAGCAACTTCCTGTTTGCTTAACATAACTACTGCCACAAGGAGGACACAGAAAGCTCTCAGAAAAGACTCCCATCAGGGTACTGTGAGAAGAGGGAGGCTGGGCTCTCTGACTCAAAGGAAAGATTCTTGGGTCTGTTCAGGCGACGGGAACTCTGGCTGAATCACAGATATTAAGTCAAAACTATATCTCTAGATTTCATGATTGCCTGACCCTCACTTTGGGAATATTTTTAGCTTACCATTTTCACAACACATTCCATGCTGGACACTGAAGAATACGAAGGTGCTTAGGTCTCAGTAGGCAAAACTTATCACAAGTCACCTACAGTCTCGTTGGGAAGAAAACGAACATGTCTGGATAGTAAGGTGAGATGTTGTGAGTGCTTTCACTTCACTCTGAGCCCTGAGATAAGCACACTAGGAAGAGGAGCTGGAGAGCGAGACCAACTTGGATGAGGGGTCAGGCGTAACTGAGGCTTAACTTAACCACTGAGGCAATTCTTCAAAGATGATAGAAGTGGGACACATGATGATGGGGCTGGAGGGCACTCTAGAGTGACAGTACATGCAAGTGACAGAGATGAGACAACTTCTAGACCCACCCAGGAAGAGCTCACAGGCCATGGTGCCCACGAAGGCATAGAGAGAGAACTCAATCACCAGCTGGCAAGATGGCGGGTTGGGGGGTGTAGAGGGGGAGGCTAGAAGATGAGAAGCCTGGGACTCTTCCTGAAGGCCAGGTTTTCTGAGGTCCATTTAACTCATGCCCCATTTTCGAAAACAGAAAAGCTTCATGCTTCCTCTAACTATACAGACAGTTCTAGAGCCAGACTTCCAGAGTTTGAATATTTCATCTACCACTTACTAGTTGGGTGACTTTGGGCCTCTCTATGCCTCAGCTTCTTTTTCTGGATATGGTTGTTTTGATACTAAATGAGATAATATGCAGAAAACACTTGTACCTGGCAAATATTAAGCACTCAACAAATATTTGTTAGTTCTGATCAGTATCAACATTGTAAATCACTGTTCACAAAAGATATCATTTGCATAGTGCGTCAAGTTAAGAATATTTTAGCGAGCTTTATTCTATGTCTTAAAAATGCCTTGTTTTCCAAATATAAAATATGTTCTTTCAAACGTCATTCTTTTTCTGGATAATGGGTTCTTCCTACCCTTCACCCATGCTACCCCACCCTGAGATTTCACCAGAGACCAGACATGAGTCAACACCAAATTGCCCTTGAGATCACAAGACAACCCTTGGCTCCCTGGAACCAAAGCAGTGGCTGTAACACCAGAAGAGAGTAGACAGATTACACCAACCTGGTGGAAATGGAACTGACAGATTTGGCAACCAACTGCACGTGAGAAAAAAGATAAAGAAAGTCAGAGACGAGCCTGAAGTTTCCAGTCTGGGTGACCAGAGTGGCAATAGTCCACTGCAGGGTTCAGGATAAAGGACAGGTCCACAGACCAGATAAAGCAGGTAGCTGCTGCCATGGGAAAGGTAAGACCTCCCCTCCACAAAAGGGGGCTAAACACTTTAGCAACAAGAAAACAACCCTATCTTTAAATGAGCAGAGGACTTGAATAGACATTTCTCCAAAGAAGATATACAAATGGCTAACGAGTGCATGAAAAGACGCTCGACATCACTAATCATTAGGGAAATGCAAATCCAAACCACAATGAGATACCGCTTCACACCCATTAGGATGACTATTATCAAAAAACCCAGAAAATAACAAGTGTTGGTGAGGATGTGGAAAAACTGGAACCTTTGTACACTGTTGATGGGTATGTAAACTGGTACAGTCACTGTGGAAAACAGTATGACATACAAACTGATATATTTGTACAGCCATGTTCATAACAGCATTATTCACAATAGCCAAAAGGTGGAAACAACTCGTGTCTGTTCACAGATGAATGGACAAACAAAATATAATATACACATACAGTGGAATATCAGTCAGCCTTAGAAGGGAAGGCAATTCTGACACATGCTACAACGTGGATGAATCTCGAGGATATTACACTAAGTGAAATAAGTCAGTCACAAAAAGACAAATCCTGTATCAGTCCACTTATGTAAGGTATCTAGGTAATCAAAATCATAGGGACAGAAAGTAGAATGGAGGTTGCCAGGGGCCAGAGGGAGGGGAGAACGTGGAGTTGCTTAATAGGTACAGAGTTTCAGTTCTGCAAGATGAAAAGACTGCTAAAGATTAGTTGCACGACAATGTGAATTTACCTAACACTACTGAACTGTACGCTTAAAAATGGTCAAGATGGGGGGCCAGCCCGGTGCGCAGTGGTTAAGTTTGCACGGACCACTTTGGCGGCCCAGGGTTCGCTGGTTCGGATCCCAGGTGTGGACCTACGCACAGCTTGTCAAGCGATGCTGTAGCAGGCATTCTACATATAAAGTAGAGGAAGATGGGCACAGATGTTAGCTCAGGGCCAGTCTTCCTCAGCAAAGAGAGGAAGATTGGCAGATGTTAGCTCAAGACTAATATTCCTCAAAAAAAAAAAAAAAAACTTGAAAAAAATGGTTAAGATGGTAAATTTTATGTTATGTGTATTTTGCCACGATTAAAATTTTTTTTAATAGACGGAGTAATAAAAGAGGGGGCTGAGAAGGGGAGGGTCAAAGAGTAGAACTCATGGAGAAGCCTACATTTATAGAGTTAATAAAGGAATCGGCAAAGGTGGGCACGGAAGCAGGAAGTGAGTCAGAAAAGTCATAGAAGCCCAGGGATGGAGAGGGGAGGCGGTTAGAAAGGGGTGAGGGTGGAGGGGCTCAAAAAGAAGAGGAATTGAGGTGAGCTGTCTCAAGGGTCGGGCTCCTGAATTTGCCCAACTTTATGAAGAGGAAGGATGTTGGCAGCAGACGCTCAGGCTCACCTTCTTCTCGCTTTTCTTTCTCTTTGGATGGTGTCTTTGTGACAATCAACTCACTGACCAGTAACATCCAGCATTCCTATTTATCTCAGTGTTTTAATTTTTTGACTGAGGTTTTATTAGAGGTACGCTATCTTGTGTCTGAAGAATGTTGAGATGGCGATATCCAAAGCTAATAACGGTTGGGGGTTGCTTATCACAAGACACCATTAAGAAAAAAATCACCAGATAAGACCTCAAAAAAACAAACACTCCTAAATAGAACACAAGACTGCATTTTTCCCATCGGTTCCCCTATCTCTCATGAGAATTTCCATTATACAATATGGGTTGTTGGAGCGACGGGAGAAGGATAAAGTGAGATGAGATTAGGCTTTTTGTGTGTGTTGGGGAGCAGGGTAGTAATATAAATTCATTCAACATTCATTTAAAAATGTGTTATTGAGTTCTTTCCAGGGACCAAGCATTTCTAGGCCCTAAATATAAACCTCTACTTAAGTTTGCTTCTTGGAGCTAGGCTGGAGATGTCACATTATCTGCTCTCATGATGACAGTAGGGTAATAAAGTCCCCAAAGATGATATAAAGCAGCCATGATCCCAAGACTTGGGGGAGAGGGGATTCATCGCTGCCATGAGACAGGTGCCAGGACCCATGACAGAACCAATTCAAGATGGTAGTCTTCTCGTCCATGTGCTGCTGAGTGAAAAGGTGGGGCAGGGCTTCCTAACTGGTGCTGTGGGAATGACAGCAATATTGATCCCCAGCCCTCTGGGAACCCAGAGTTCCAGGCTGGCCACCTCCAGCTTCAAGCAACCTGATCTGTTTATCCCACTGTGCCAGACAAATATTTCCATTTTCTATGTGAGCTGTGAGATGAAAAAAAGTCGAGAAAACGCTGAGACGGGTCAAGGTTAAAAAGAGGCTACTGAATTTGGTAAATAGGAAGTCACTAGTGCCCTGAAAGAAATTTTTTTTAAGAGATAAAAAGAAACAAACTTCAGAGAATGGCAGGTGAAAAGGTGTGTGATGGAGGGAGGGAGAAGCAAGGGCATAAGAAGAGTCTAGAGCAGGTACCTTGAGAACAGAGGAGCCAAGAGCTTACCTGCATGATGGCTGAAAGGAGCTAGTGGACACAAAGACTGAAGACCTAAGAGGAGACCGATATTGTCTCCCCTAGCCCCTCTACCATTCATCCGTAAACGCTTACAAAAGCCAGAACCCACACTCAATGAAGCAAAGATAACGGGAGCCCATGTAGTGGGGATAAAGGGCTACAACTTTGGAGCCAGACACATCTGGGGGCCAATCCCAGCTCCACCATTGGTTAACTCAGGCACGTAAATTATATAAATCCCTGAGCCCTGGTTCTACATCTGTAAGATGGGAACAACCACACTGATAGAGGCTTTTGTAGGAATTAAACAGATAAAGGACGTGACAGAGTTCTGGCCTTCTCTGCCTGATGTGACCTCTGCCTCATTGGTCTGGTTTTCTAACCCAGGTTGAGATCACAGCTGCTGTGGAGAGAACTGGGAAATATCAGGCGTGTCTCTCCTCACTTGTCAAAAGTGTCTGGAAACAACACGTAGCCTTGCTTAACTCGCAGGTCTGTAGAAGCTCCGTATTAAGAAGTCTCCCTGCTCCCATCTGTCACTTTGGAATAGAGTTCCTGCTGTCTGCCACGCCTTCCCAATTCCAGAGTGTTAACCATTCTGGTGGTTCTAAGAACTTTTAAAGATCCAAAGCCTTCAAGAGGTTTGTCCAGGTGATCCCACGTTCTACTTCCCCTCCCTACTTGGGCTCCACCTGAGAAGTGACTGCTCAGTACGTCTTGTTTTCTGCTCCCCCACCTCCACATCACACACCTTCTCACCTCCACAATAACACTACCCATTTCCAACAGCCTCTTCACCTGGCACTGTACCCACTACTAGCCCAGCTGTGGGTCAGGGCCTAAGATAGCACTCTCCCCCTCCTTTTTTTTACCTTTTGCATTCTCTCTTGGCCTCCCTTCTTTGTTCTTTTTTGAACTAGCAGCTCATGAATATATTAGCATTGAAAAGAGTCAAACGCAGAACAGTGTAAAACACGCACATCCCCCCGCCCCCAGTTTACCCTCACATGCACATTAGGGTATGTATGCTTCCCGTCCAGTTTACGTGCAATTCCTCGGCGCCTCTTTGCTTCGAGTATTAGCTCTGAAGGCCTCCCTAGCTTCTAAGGAGGGTCAGATTCTCAGATTTCTACAAGTCTGTGGTCCTGACAGATGCAGGAGGGAGCCAGCCCCCTACCAAGTGCCTGTAATTTCTCTAACCTCAAAATTAAAATGAGGAAAGCCAAGTCGACACAACAAAGCTCTATCTCCCTGAGAATGAACCACCTCAGGGTCTGCTGAGTTTCCTCAACCTAAAAACAAAGCAAAACTTCAAATTCTATGAGACTAACACTTTCCCTCAGCTCTGGAGGCCTCATCTCCGTATGCCCTCCATACACACAGAGGAGCCACAGCCAAAGGGCTCCCAGTCCAGCAGCTGGAGCCACAGGGCTCACTCCTTCAGCCTGAGACGTCCACTCCAGTGTGAAACTTGCAGTGAGAGTCACAGAGACCCGCGGGGCTTCTTTCTTCTTCTGGGCTACAGAGAAGCGGTCAGATTTTGATACCCTCTGTGGCTTCACAAAAATCAACTTTCCCTCACTCTTCAGAGCAACTTTTCAAGATTTCGCCTCAAAATAAGGTAAGCCCTTGGATCTTCTGTTAACATGCCCAGACCTGGGGCCCTCCTCTGTGAAAAGTGCCCATCTTTTGGCAGGAATCTCCCCTTCCCTCGCATGGACCTGTGAACAGCTTGCTCCCACGGCAGTTACTAACAGTGCAACTCGTTGAGTCCTTGGGTGGAATGACCCCTGCCCGACTTCCTGATACCCTGGCTTTTATCTCACCGACAGGAGCTCTGGAAAGTAGGCTCAAAACCACATGAAACAAAGCACAGCTAAACCTTAAGCTACTCATTTCCTAGATGTCTCTCTACCCGCTGTTGGGTGGTCAGGGAGGATAGGCATTCGGAAGGAGTGGGCAGGCAGGGGAAGCTTTAGGATACAAGAAGCAATTCCCAAAACAGTGCGGTCAGAAAAAAATTTTAATTAAAAAAGAAAAAACATAAGTGGCAATAAACCCAGAAAATAAGTTCTCATTCAGCATTCCTACTCTAGACAATTCGAGCCGGTATGGGAAACAGAGGGTCCGCCAGCAGAGCATCTGTTAACCACCTTTACATCTTCACAAGTCACATGGACGAAGCCCACAAAGGCTAATGAGCAAATCGGTCCAAGCTGGGGGCAGAGCTGGGATTTGAACCCAGGGCCATTTGATTCTGAATCCTGCACTCTTTCTACCAAACCATGGTCGACTTGGACAGGCCACCAACAGAGACATCCTCTGCGCATCCAAGTAGCTGCTGCCCCAGATCCCAAACTGGCGGCACAATTTTTGCTGCCCCCACTGTTAGATCACACTCACTGGTACAGCACCATCATGACGCCCCGTTTTGTTGTTAAATATCACAATTGCTAAATAAGCAATAAAATGAACTTTGGCATGGCTCAGCATCCCACCAGAAAGAGAGAAGACGAAGACTACCTACTTGTGGTGTGCTAAGAGAATGCAGGTGTGTTTGGAACCTACGAGTTAGTCTCACTGGCTGGAAAGAAACCCGTCCCCCTCTTGTAAGAACTCCTGTGGCCTAGAGAATGAGTCGTATGGCTCAGTGATGCTCCAGGGAGGTGAGAGCAGCAAGAGCAGGAAGAACACCCACTTGGAGAAGAGAATTCACCCAGGTCAGCAAAAAGGGCAGAGCATGAGGCGGGAGCCCCCACAGCCAGCCAGTAGAATGTGGGAGCCAGAAACAGCTGTCCTGTCTGCTCCATCTGCTCTAAGGCAGGTGTGACCTTCAGGCAGCCAGCAAACCAGAGGGCAGCCAGCTTTTCTTCAGTCTATTATTCATAACCTCCAGTTCCTGTCTTTGGAAAGGAACTACCCCATATAGGGCTGAACATATATTAAATGACAAAACCAGCCTCTGAAAAAGCTTGTATTCAGTGCTGAGCAGGTATAAATGCTGACAGAACTATTTAGGACACATCGTTTAAATACAGGATCCTCAGCTTCCCAACTAGGCCAGTGGCAGAACTTGCCCTCGCCTCCCCTCTCTAGCCGGGAAAAGTGACTTCTCTATTTATATCGGGGAGCTGAATTGTTAGAATGAAATTTTTAAATATCTAAACACAGTATTCCATGTCATTCCTTTGATGAGACTGAGACATGGGCACAGAAGATGGCACGACGTTCCAGAATATCACAGGGACAGCTAAGAACTAGACAACAGGACAGGCAGCTGGAAGATAGAGGGCAGCTGTGCACACAGCTGCATTTCCACCATGATCTCCCTCGTGACATGGGATAGAAGGCCAACAACCTGTGGCAAGAGGAACAAAAGGGAGGGTGCCTGGCTCTCGGGCCAAGTCCCAGCTGCATACACTGGGCCAATGACAACAGTCCCAATCCTTATCATCTGATTTTCCATAAGATGTATGCAGCCTTCCCTCGCTGGTGTAGATCACTATGAATGACACACGGAGCAATGCAACAAGCACACGCTGTCTGCCCGCTGTGGCCAGCATGTGGGAGAAAGACCTTTGGCTTCGACAAAGCTGGCCAATTTACTGAGCTGCTCTGTGCCCCTCGTTTTTCCTCACCCATGAACTGGGAAAGAACAATGCCTTCCCTCTGGGCCTCAGATGATTGCTGTGGCGATCATGTGAAGCAATTAATATAAAAAAATACTATATGGGGTCAAGGTGTGTCATTTCCAAGATTCAAGTTTCAAATTCCCAAAGCTGGCTCCTTTCCAGGTGTATCTTGGCCCGGCAGCACCACTGAGAACCAAGACAGAGGAAGACAAAGAAACAGACAGTGCTGATGTCAAACTATTTCTCTGAAATGTGGGCCCCTGCTATTTATCTTTTTAATATCATTCCTTACCCTACCCCTGCTTTCAGAAAAAAATACACTTTCCAATTACAAACCAAAAGGAGCAGAGTAACATAATGGTAACTGGTAAGGTTCTCAGGTCAGCCTGTAGGATGTGATCCTGGCTGTACCACTTGCTAGCTGAGTGATCTTGGGCCTCGGTTTGCTCATCTCTCAAATGGCAATAATAATGGTACCTAAACCACATGATTGTTGTATGGAATAAATGAGATAATATAAATTGCTTAGCGCATTGTAAGCATTTGCCTGTTGGCTATCATTACTCTTGTTTTTAATCCTGGCTGCAACAAATGCAAAGAAGAGAAAGGCAACAAATGGGAGTGACCATTACAACAGGTGCGTTTTTACAACTGTGGTCCTCCATCGAGACCCAGAGCACTGGAGCTAGAAGGAGTCAGAAACAAGCTAGATCAGGGCTTCTCAAACTTTGTGGTAAAGGACTACTTTTTGTTGGCTTTTCCCCCAATAGAACCACACTGTAGTCCTACTATGCATAACTAGTATGCAGCTCACTCCACACGCAACTCTCCACGCTAGTTTGATAACACTCACCTTGGGTGTTCGACAAATGTCAACTTGCTATAAAAGTGCTTACTTTCAGCTTCTGTACTTTTTTCATCATGGATCAGTTACCAGTCTGTAAACCACAAACGGCAAACTACACCTTTGAGAACACTGATCTAGATTGTTCTTCCCCTTTCTCCTCAAGCCCATTTTATGGAGAGAGGAACTGCCCATGAATGGCAGAGCTGGGAGTCTTTAAAAAAAAATCTCAGGAAACAGCAGAAAACTCAACCCCAAGTGCACATTAGGAAGTCCCAGAAATAAGACATAAAAGGGAGCAAAAAGAAGAAAAGAACAGCATCAACACAGCCCGGCTGGCACTGACCAGTTTAGTCGGGTGTATCTGGGGACAAGAATTCACTTAGCACCAGCAGGGCCATTACAGCTTGCAGCCCAGAGCAGCCCACCCCTCCCCGTGGCCTCCCTGACCTTGGGCCGGTCTTCCTTCCTCAGAGCCACGGCTTCCAGTTTGGCTTCATACTCTGCTTGCACTTGGTCCCTCTTCTTCAATACGCTCTGTGGAGGCAGAAGGCGAAGCATGTAACACAGAGTTCACACAGGGGCTTCCAAGCCCCAGGCAGTTGCTTCTTTACCCATTTCCTCCCCGCATCATGGCAGGCCCATGCCTGCCGGGCCCAGCCACATGCTCCTAGGACAGTCTGGCTGTGGTGTGACACGTGACATGGACTCCGGAGGAAGCAGGGGTGGCGGACAGAGAGAAGGAGAACCATCCTCAGAGACTGAGCTTTCTAGTGCAGGAGCTCAGCCGGACGCTGAAAGTGACAGAATTCCAGAGAAGGGCAAGTGGGGGAACAGTGCCCGCCCCACAGCCACAGTGATGAGAGGACTCAGCTATGCCGAAATGTGGAGCTTGGCAAGGGGACAACACAGCACATTTTCTGACCTGTTAATGGAAAAGTTTAAGTCAGGAGAGTTCTTGACTTTAATTTATCGAGTTGATCCCTGGCGGACCAATTTGCTCATTGATCTATTAGCCACTTATTTGTCCTCCACTCTGGGCCAGGTATACAAAGAGAAAGATACAGCTCTTACCTGAGGGGTTCTGGCTAGGGGAGAGGTGCAGATACAGCACGAGGCTGCCTGTGATAAAAGAGCTACGTACAAGTCCACAATCCCTAGAGCCATGCAGCGAGGCTGCCAGAGTGAGCAGCAAATGGGCTCAAAGACAGCCAGCCTGCACAGGACTAGGTGAGGCAAGCCAGGCGCCCAGGACATGAAATTTAAGGAGACACTTACCCTTGGGCCTGTGTAAGCACAAGGTCAGCACCTGAGTGTGAGTGTCTCCCTAAATCCGTGCCCTGGGTACCTCCCTTGCCTCACCTAGTCCTCGCTCTGCCGCTAAGACCCCACCAGGTAGAACAGAAAAGGCTGCAGTCAACATTCTAGAAAAGCATCTGTTTCATCCAAGGGTTTCTTTTTTCTTCTTTTAGTAGAATCACAAACGGCAAACGAAGCGTGATAAGAATTTTCTTTCCCACTAACTCAGCAGTCACAAATTGCTAGGAAGGTTTCTAATCTCACACTTTTCCAATAGGGACCTTCCAGCAGAGATGGAGTCAGAGCAGGAGGGAGCCATTCCTTGGCTAAGCAGTGGGCACCTTGTATCCCTGACAATGTGCTAAAAGGTGATGAACAACTGGATTGAGAGCACTCTGGGGACAACCTTCTAACGGAACGCATCAACACAGGGAACCTCGAGTCTTCCCCGGAAGTAAGTATTTACGTTGAGAAGTGTTTACCATGAGAAGAACATGAGGTAAAACTTGCAATAGCTCACTTTTCATTGTTTGCCACTCATCTTTCTCCCGTGAGCTCTGACGCTCCCTCCCCACACTCATCGACCTTTGAGTAGGAATGTGTACAGTGCTGTTCAATAGAACTTTCTGCTGTGACGGAGACATTCCATGCTTTGCACTGTGCATTATGTTCCATAATACCATGGCCACTAGCCCCACGTGCTGATTGAGCTCCTAAAACCTGGCTAGTGTGACTGAGAAGCTGGATTTCAATTTTTAATTTTAATTTAAACTTAAATAGCCCCCTATGGCTCATGGCTACCTTATTGGACAGCACAGCTCTATAAAGTAAAAATAAATAATGAAAAATCAGGGGTCCTTTCTGGATTTCATAGAGCCCAGAAAATATTCTAAATCTACTGGTGTGGTCTCAGCAGTAGTAAGAATCATAATCTCCACCAAAGAGAAATAAACACAAGAAGCTATCCATGGAGACGCGAATGTGGTTCTCGGAGGGACAATGGGACAGCAGGAAGTGGGTTGATTGGAATCCTTATCACTGCCGTGTTCTCCCTTCATAGCACGCCTTACTTAACAAGCCTGTTCTTACTGGGACAAGCACACATCTAGACTAGGAATGGGGTTGTAGGAACGAGGGTGAGCTGTTGCATGACACGCTGTCAGTGTGGCAAGAACTTCATAACCAAGGCTAGAAATGCTTTTACAACAATGCCTTGGAATACAGTCAGCGTGGTGTGGGGCTGCCTGCCCCTCTTCTGCTCCAAGTCCCTCTGCTAAGCTTGCCAAGGCCCGGAGGCAGGGAGGCATGGTCAGAGGAGACATGTCAGCTCCACACAGTTAAAACAGCCAAAATGTATCTCCCCTCCCTACCCCCAAAGCAGGTGTGGGGGCCCCAAGATTCAGCCATACTCCCTCCCTAGTTACCTGGGGCCTTGCGTGGCCCAGAGGAGAGGTAGGCCTGTTTCCTCAGGAACTGCTAACTTCTAACCTCACCTGGAGTGGCCAGAACGCTGCTTTCTCATGCAGGCTGACTGGAGGATCTGTGCTAACATCCCCGCATCACCAGGCAGCAGAAAAACCTTGCAACGACAATAAAAGCTCGCAACAACCCTGCAGAGTTGAGAGGGTACTACCCCCATTTTATAGTCAAAAACACTAAGGTATAGAGGAGGGACCTGGTTGAGGCCATATCGCTGGCTAATAGCACAGTGGTGACTCAGGCTTTCCTTGCTGCATTCCAGGACAGTCGGTGGTTTCCCAGTCTGCCTGCCACCCAACCACACTAAGGGTTGGGAAACATGTTTTGAATTAAGATAAACTGTTTAAGACTACTGTCCTTGTTGAGAGGACTTTTGCACCCCATTGGTGATGGTCCCAAAGAACTGGCCCCCCATCCACAAACAACCCAGGCTCGATAAAACTGGTCAAACCAGCCTGTGGTCGATGGGGCCTGAGCCTGTATGGGGTGAAAGGACCAACAGACAGAGTCAGCATCGACAGAGTGGTCCCTCCCTCACTGAGTGACAAGCAAAAGATATTCATCATTTGAGCTTCTCACAGAACTTTATAGGGATTTCTGATTCCAGTAGATACCAGAAATCAAAAAGGCACAGTGCACGGAGTAATTTTCTCGTTACACTGTGTGTCCCAGTGCCCCTCCTCCACAGAACCATCCGCCCTGTTTCCTCCCTGTTTCCTCCACATTTCTTCATTCATCTACCTAAGCGCTGGGGAGACAGAGAACAAAACACACAAACCCTTGCCTTCATGGAGCTTGCATTCTAGAGGGGAGGCAGACAATACGCAAATAAGATATATTAATACAGAGCATGTAAGGTAGTGTTAGGGGTTGAGGAGAAAAAGAAAACGAGAGAGGAAGATGTAAGGTGCCAAGGGTTTGGGGGAT